>NC_086446.1:403676717-403976717 GCF_028390025.1 Pseudophryne corroboree
TATCATAAACTGCATACAGGAGCTTCAATTAACCTCAGGCAGACGACAACTGGTCTGAGAACACTGCTGCAATCTGGAATCTGTGCACCTGTGTAATCAGCCTGGGAAAGTGCTGCAGTTTGGAACTCGTATGCACAGCAAACACTGGAGTCCCCGAGAACCCTGCAGAGGATCATCATAGCTTGCCAGACGCTGGAGACCTCCTGTCAAAGGACTTGACGGCCCCCCCCGCCGCACCTGAAGTAACACTGGTGAGTGTTTAGGACGCCAATGCTGGTCGCTTGTCCTGACAACTACACAGTACTGAGACTGACATGTCCATCCAGTACACTCTAAACAGCTGAAGTGAAGATGGCGCCAATCACCGGGGACCTTTATAGAATCCAAAACCTGTGAGAATCCGACAGCGGGATGGTGACATTTTGTTTCATTTTGGGATCCGAGTAAGGGTGTGTACACACGGTGAGATCCTTGCTATGCCCGATTTTCACTTGCGATTTCCCTTGAACTGCCTGGAGCCCAGCACCACCGATTTTGACTAACTTTTCTTGAGATATGGACTATGTGTGCTTACGATTTTGGCTTATGTGAGATTTTGGCTTATGTGAGATGTCATTGACATGTGAGATGAACTAGATAGTACACCGATCTAGCAAGGATTGACTTGCCTGCACAGTCTATCTTTTCTTGCGATACTGACCTGGCGGGACCGCGCATCGGGATCGAATCGGGATCGCAAGGTGACTTTCACCTTACGATCTGCACTAACTTTTCTTGCGATTTTGACTATATAGTCAAAATTGAAAGAAAATATATCACCGTGTGTACACACCCTAAGGCGGGAAGTCCCGAGCCAGACTCGAATTGCAAAGTTCGGGTGGGCCCGGTACTCGAAGAACTAGACCCACTCATCTCTAGAAGTGTACAGATAGGTACACCCTATACAATAACTAATCATGTCTCATTGATTGAACCCCAGCTTAACTACTTGCCAATGCCAATTATTTATTTATTAACAGTTTCTTATATAGCGCAGCAAATTCTGTTGCGCTTTACAATTTGAAAGTGATAGCATAAAACAAAGCAATTAGTATTTTTACAAGTCATTATCCTACTGGTTCACATGCCTTTCCCAACCTATAATGTTAAAAAGATGTACTTAGTATGGGCATGAAAAGTACTGTCACTTGTGTGGTAATTTAAAAAGATTATGTTTGTATATACTTGTGACTTAGATTATGAAGACCAAATAAATCACATATTATAGTCTATAATATGCAGAAATCCAGGTAATGCCAAAGGGTTCACAGACTTTTATATATATATATATATATATATATATATATATATATATTCAGAACAGCAACAGCTGAACTGAATCACATGTGCTGATTTCACAGTTGCAATGAGATTACAAGGAGTCATGATGGGGTTAAACATATGCGCTTGCTGCTCTTCAAAGGCACTGGAAGTCAGCATAGAGAAGTACTGTTAGGAATGTAGACATTACACTTCTAATTAAGAGCTACTGGGGCCCCAATATGCTCCTGTATAAAGGTCTGTGAGATATACTTCCACTGTCATGGCTGAGCTCTTATGTATCTGTTTCTATTGCACCCCTTATTTCATGCTTTTTAGTATTATAATGCATTGTTTACAGCTATTCATGTCTAAATACCGTTAAAGAATAACTTCTCCCCACCAAATCCCATATATATGTCTCGGGCATCATGTTATTTATAATAAATGTGTGTGTTAATTATTTACATTTCAGGGGAAGATGGCTTGCCAGGACAAATGAAGAAAGTGTATATAAGGTTTTTTCCCCTTAATGAAGTTCTGAAATAAAACACATTCCCTGCTTTGGGTAGTGTACTACAGTACATGCCTCTTTTACACATGACAGCTAAGTAGAAAGTAGCCAATAAAATTGTGAAAACTTGAAATGTATACTTTTATTTTATTAATGTTGATTACCCATTATGAGTCTTGGGGAAAAAAAAGTACTGTAATGAAGAGTTTCCTAGTGGTATCCTATTAGACCAATGCTCTTTTGGACAGTAAAAATGGGCATTTATCGCGTTGTTTGACCGATGGACATTATGGCGGTATCCAATTAGAGGCTATTTTTATTGGCCGAAATTGGACCCGCGATTGGGTAATTCCCCAATTTCATGTGTTTTTGCGGCTACGGCGGCCCTTTATCGTGGATTATGCTTCGGGTGCCTCATAATTCCTGATAAGTGCCAGCATCACGGCTAATAGGATAGCCCCCAGTGATCCTATAACAGCAGTAAAGTACCTCTGCTAATAAGATACACCCGTAATATGGGCTGAAAGGATGTCAGTTACTGATACCGTAACCTTGCTGTAATATCGCTGCTGGAGCAGATTGGACAGTTTCGTTTTGCATAAACAGTTTCAGAACTATGCAACAACAGTTTTTCTTTTTCTCAGCAGCCTAATGCTTATTGACTAATATAATTAGTTATGCAGAAATCTACAATGCAGCAATATTGAAGGGTAGAAATATGTTATGTGCTGGCCAATGACTATTACTTTATACTTCTTGCTTTGTTTGCGATTTACAAACCACAGAAATATGCAACAAGTTACATACATTACAGCAGTGGTTCCCAAACTTTTTGGAATCACAGCGCCCTAGAGTATTAGATGTTTTTTTCATGGCGCCCCGAAGCTAAATAATTCTTATTGTGAAATTCAGAAAAACATATTAAATACAGTAAATTGTGTTTATATGTCATCCTTAGGATCAGCTATGTGGTGAGGGGCAGGATTGACTATAAATAATTTGATTTGTCTTGGACCACCAACCCAGGGCACCCCTGCAAGTTCCCTGAGGCACTCCAGCATGCCACGACACCCAGTTTGGCAACCACTGCACAACAGTATTTGTATAGATTATTTTAATATCAACTTTACAATTACTGTATGGAGTGCTTCCATTGCCAGCACAGTGTGGTAACTACATACATTATGTGTAAATGTGAATATACAGTGAAGCCATAGTCTCTGCATAATAGCTTATGCACATGATGAATAATACAGGTCCTTATCATGTTGTATATCTGCACATAGAAGTATATACTAAAGTTGACGCGTGTGTGAAACAGCCATTGGCTGCCTATTCATTATCACTAATGGTCCCATTACACATGGGCAGAGCCGGCCATAGGCATAGGCAAACTAGGCAATTGCCTAGGGTATTTGATATGCCTAGGGGCATCAGCAGCTTCTGCTGATTAAAATGATATGCGGCATGCCTATATTCTGTTTGTAGCATTTCTTAGGCAGATACAGCCACAGTCTCACACAATATATAGGCATGCTGCATATCATTTTAATCAGCAGAATCTGCTTGTGCATCCTAGCCACATAGCAATGCAAATAAGATGCATTTACATAAAAAAGGTGCCCGACGTTAGCAATGAGGCAAGATGTATGAGGACACATCTGTATCCAAGCAGAGGCAGAGGTCACAGTGTTAGTGGCAGTGTGAGTGCTGTGTGCATATGAGTGGGTTGGTTGTGCAGTAGTGTTTGGAATATGTGTAAGTAGCATTATGTGTGTCATGTAAAAATGCATTAATAATGTGCAGCAAATGTGTAGGGGGCACTATGTGTGTCATTATGTGTATAAGGGCATTAATAATGTGCGGCATATATGTAAGGGACATTATGTGTAAAAGGGCATTAATAAAGGTTGTCATAATGTGTAAGGTGCATTATGTTTATAAGGACATTAATACTGTGTAAGGGGCATCATTGTGTGGAATTAAGTGTATAAATGCATTACTAATGTGTGGCATTATGTGTATAAGGTACTCTACTATGTCATTGCGTATAGAAAGGGCACTACTGTGTCGTCTAATATGAATAAAGAGCAATAGGGTGTGGTGTAATGTGAATAAGGAGCAATTCAGTGTGATGTAATGTGAATAAGGGGCTCTACTGTGATGAGTAATGTTTATAAGGTAAAGTGATACTACTGTGGGATGTAATATGAATTATGGACACTATCTCATGATCAAATGTGAATAAAGTTGCATTGCTGTGTGGCGTAATTGGAATTGGGGTTACAATTGTGTAGCCATGCCCCTTGCCAGCAAAAACACCCCCCTTTTTGCTCTGTGCCAAATGTGCGAACTGTTCCTATTTCAAATATAGGGTGTACAAACACCAAAATAAGGACTGCTATGGATGAGGGGTGATGGTGCTGGGAAAGAGGTGCAAGGTCAGAGGCGGAACCAATGGTGGTGAAAGGGGGCACCAGCCAAAATCTTGCCTAGGGCATCATATTGGTTAGGGCCGGCTCTGCACATGGGAAATTCTAGTTTTTGGAACAGGCCCACTCATTATTAGGCGCCGAACAGGGCCACCCAGTGCTATCTATCTATCTATCTATCTATAACTTTATTAATAGCTCCACCCTTAGACCCGTAGTCCCTGAACCTATTTTTCCAGAAAATAGTACTAGGGCCACTTAATATTCCACAATCTCCAAAAACTGAAAGCTTTTTGGTGCAGCTGTCCCCGCAATGGAGCAATGCTGACTTGCTCAGGTAATGATGATAAAGGACCCTAAGGGGCCTAATTATCAATTAATATTTATGGGATATCTCCCCAAAACACCTGCAAATATGTATCACCCAAATGCACACTTATAAAAATGCGTATTTATAAAGAGTACAGTGTGTGTGGTGCACACGGGTCCCTGAGTACAGGGGGGCCCACACCGCACATGTTGCATCCATTGCTTGGATACTTACTCCTCTGGAGTCCCGTGCCAACGGCAGCAGCGCTGTTGCAATCACCTTCAAAATGGTGCAGCGGGGATTTTCAGGGCATTTTGTGCATGTACAATAGAGAAATCACTGGGAAAATGTCCACTGTGCTATTTTCCCTCTAGCGCTCAGACTCTACAGCGCTGCCGACAGAGAGGAGGGGGCTTGCACATGGGCCTCCTCCTTTCTTAAAGCTCCCCTGCAAATGCATCTAGATATCTGCTGCAGTCCCTAGTTTTCACGTGTAAAAATAGCCCCATAGGTTTCACGTGTAAAAATAGCCCCATAGGTTTCTATGGGGGCTGCTTTTTTGCCTTATTACCCAAGCTTGACCTCAGTAGCTAAGCTAACCTCATATCCAGATGGCATTAGCACGTGTAGCCTATGGGCTAGAGTTACCCAGAGATGGATCCTCCCTAGCACTCTCCACTCGTACATGTGCGATTAGTGTGCAGTAGTGTACCGAGTTCCCGATGAAGAAGTGGCAATAAGAAGGTCTAGGACCCAGTGATTAATAAATATTCCCCTGTGATTTTCCACCCATGCACCTATATATGATCTATCCAGCACATTCATACACACTTACTCTCTGACAAGCCAAAATTAGGGGTGTACAAACAGTGTAATCAGAGTGTAAGGTAGCATCTGCATTTGTCATGCACGGTGCCTGAAATGGCTCATTGTATTCTGGAGATCCAGCCAATGCTCAGCTTCCTGGCCGCTACCACCCTATTCTGTGTTGTTATGGTGGTCCTGTACGTCAGTGGTGGAAGGGGCGGTCCAGGGCACATCTCTGCTCTACTTTGAGGCTTCTGCAAGCTACTGTAGTAATGCATACAGTACCAGTGGGGAGGCAGAAAAAAAAATCAAGAAGAGTATTGTCCAAAAATGTAACATGAAATTAATGGTCCTTCTCCTACACTTACAGTACAAAAATAAAATGAAACTACGCTTTTATTAAATAAATCTATTCAGTTTTTTTTCCTTCTAATATGCTAGGTTTGGGGGGTATTCAGTTAGTTCTGGCAATTTTGGAGCTATCGAATTCACCCCCCTGCGTATTCAATTGCGGGCCATTTTCATTTTTTTTCTTATGAAAAGGCAAAAAATGCCTCAAAATCTGCAAAAATGGCCCGCGTTTTCATTGGCGCAGGTGATCCACATGTTTTTCACTTCTGCAAAAATGTATCACCTAGGTAAAAAAATGGCCCTAATTAAATAACCCCCAAAAAAGGCTTAAATAAATGATAAGTGTAAAGGAACATAGGGACTTTATTATATGTGTTATTTTTGTGAATTTTTTATTTGTTTTCATTTGTGAGTAGGTTATCTCTCCTCCAAAGTGTAACTGGAAGGTGAAAACCAGAACTCGCTAAAAGGATGTGATATCTGCTCCTTTTTTTGCAATATGAAAGTGTTTTTATCAGCTGTGTGCGGTTCCACCAATAACATGTATGGATGTAAAAATGCACTCTGTCTGTCATTCATTCTAATATCAATAATCTTTGCCCAAACAATGTATGAATACAATAATTTGTGAAAAGTACATCATGACATCAGTTTTTACCTAAGCATCTTGATGCCTGAGCTGGCAACTAAAATATAGCATTGATTGCATTGCTTACTCAGATTAATATAAAAACCTACGTAAGTGTAGTGCATGATACAAAATACAGATTTACTGTCTCCATAGAAAACTGTTACTTTCATAACATTTAGCCTATAAAGAACCCCCTATATTGTGCTGCTGCCAGTGACCTGCTACATGAGACTGCTACCTCAGTAGTGGGACACCCCTGCAAGCCCTAAACACAAATTACCATTATACTGGGCACAAAACTAAGCCTTGCTTTTGGTAAATCAGCCTGTCCATATGTACAATGTGAACCAGGCACTCCATAACAGTAGCTGCTGTAAAGTTTTCCCCCACTGACAATTTGTGAGGTAAAAATAACCTTCCTAAGCAGAGTTAAGGTTGGGAGTTTGCCTTTTGTGTCGGTCTGAGCTCAGGGGCCAATGGTACTGTATGTATCTGACACATGGGAATTTCTCACATATCTGCCCTCTGCAATGACCTTCAGCTACACAATAAAAAGAGGCTACAGTGTATCTCACTTGCAGCCTCTCGGTCCTGTAGCCAAGGTTGGTAGCAATGTGCTTGTCTGTGTGAAATGTACTAACTCACTTCATAACCAGCCTTCACTGTGTCACATTGAGAAATCTGTAATACTACACTTGTCTAACAAGCGACTAGGCTGTTCTGTGTTACATTGTATGTCAGTGTGGGGGCTAAGTCATACGCCAAGAAAGCACCCGTGTTATTTATCAATTAGCTTGCCTATGAATAAAACTAGTTTGGGTTTTCTGTTGTATTTTCTGATAGGAATTAAACTAGATTGGAGTTCTTCTATTTTATCTTTTATTGTGTATGTATAAGCCTTTTACTTGTTAGCTGTTATACAATAGCAACTCTGCATTTTGACATTATATACATTTTAAAATGTTTGTTCCAGTTTTAAGTTTTAACTTTTTGGATGTCTTGTTGCATTCTATAAAATATTATTTGCATTTACTTACTATTTAGTGTTTTGTTCCATAATTGTATATATATATATATATATATATATATATATATATATATATATATTCCCACTCCTTATACAAAGTGTATGGTTGCTTAATACTGTCTTTATTATCTTTAATTATTCTTGGAAGCCATAGCCATGATAATGACAATATGCTATTGCTACTTATGTGCCATATGCCTAAATCATGTCTATTGTACTTGTGTCCCTTATATAGTATACAGTTTTTCTGCATGTAGCTAATACCATATCACTGTTGTACTCCTAGTGAATTACACTATGTGAAGATTACTTTGCTATGTTTAGCCTTTTTCATTTTTCACTAAGTTTTATGCTTTGTTGATTTTCATCTCAAAACATTATTATAATTACTATGGTAATGCTGATGGTTACATACCAAAAATTACTAAATTGTTCTGTCAGTATGAGTGATGGTAATGCGTATGGCAATTTATGTGATGATCATCTGAGAAGACAGCTACAGTATGTTATTTATATAAAGTAAACCGACTTTTTACTTAAATTTAAGAAAATTGTTCTGATTTCAGGTATATTATAGACGTTGCATTCCTTAAGTTGTTATGTGTCTTAAACTACAATCTTATGCAATATCATTAAATAAACATTTTAATGATGTGTGTTTGTTACATAAACTCTAGTATTTAATATATTCCATAATATGGAGAAATAGGGGAAGATTTATTAAAGCATGGAGGGCGTTAAGTACCAACCAATCAGCTCCTGTAATTATTCAAACACAGCCTTTAAATTGACAGGAGCTGGTTGGTTTGTACTTTGTCTCTCTCCAAACTTTGATAAACATCTCCCTAAGGGACAGATGTACTAAGTCTTGGAAAGTGGTAAATTGGCGAGAGATTAAAGTATAAGGCCAATCAGCTTCTAACTGTCATTGTAGAGGCCGTGTTTTAAAAAAATGAAAGGAGCTGATTGGCTGGTACTTTATTTCACTTCATTGTATCCCTCTACAAGGCTTAGTACATCTGCCCCTTAGTATTGTTTTATAATCAACAATTTTCATTATGCATCAAGATTAACTCTGGCTATTACTGTCACTTCACAGTGAAAATGAATACATAAAATGTACCTCTAAAATGCACCAAAAAATGTTTATTTTTCCAATATGTACATTAAGGACATACATTTTTTACGGGAGCTGATCTTTCAATGGGTCCATTTATTATGCATGTGTCTGTAGCAAACGTAATGTGAAGATTTCAACATGTTTCTTTTCTTTTCTTTTTACTATTCTTTTTGTATGACTCCTAATCACGAAGAGAATAATTGCTTCCTTTTTTTTATTTTTTATTTGTTATCGAAGACGGTCACTGCAATACCCATAAAGATTTATTTATTTAATATCGGTTAAATTAAATTCTGATTTTTGTAGCAAATAAGACTTATGTTTGGTTGACTTGTTAGTTAATGCATATAATATTTGTAACAAACGTAGGATACAAGTATTGAAATACATTCACTGGCTTTGGCTACAAACATAACTACACATGAACTCTGAATTGTCTGTGTTTTTGTACCATATGTCTTTCAAACATGTATAGAAAACAATGCTACAAGAGGATGTGATATATCTCTGTGTTATGTGATAAAGTAAGACTTGTTTTCATGTACTTGTAATTCCTACATATAAATGTCATATACTAAATATACAATATACTAAATATAATCTCAGGGGCCATTTTGCATGAAGCACAAATTCACTGCTGCACTTAAGCTTTAGAAAGCCACATTGGTAGAACACAGATCCTTCCAAATGTCTAAACTCACAACTAAAGCTGTTTGTCAAGTAAACAAGGTTTACTTTCCTCACAATATTTGACAATTTGAATTAAAAAAAATATAAAATTTACCACAATTTGACCAAACTAGACAGTAATTTGATATTTCTGTTTTCAAAGCTACCTGTTCCCAATAGAACATTTGTTATACATTTTTGCTATTTATACAGCAGTTTACAAGATGGCTGATGTTTACAGTATTAATTGATTATTCTTTTTGGCGAACAGCTGCAGTGATACTATTAAGTATAAAGTACACGTTATTTACAAGTATTTTTTACTCAATATGTAAATACGGAATGAAGATGTATTTAAACACTCCAGTCAAAGAAGATTGACTGCAACTGTTTGGGATACATTGTACAGTATTGTATATAATTAGGATGGGGGTTCGTCAGCACCTGTTATGTGAAAAGCACAGCTCACATTGTATGTCTCTTGCACAAAGAGGACGAGGTCAGGGCTCACGTTGTAGTGGACATAAACAATGAGTTTAACCTTAGGCCATTGCTTAGTTTGCCTGCCTAGAGTAGGATTATGTTACACAGTCAGGAACATGTCAAGAAGCTGAGGTCATGGACGTGTCTTAAGTTCTTTAGGGCTCATACACACAGACTGTGAAAAACAACGCCTGTAACAAAGGGAAGTTAAAGCCTTATACTTTGTCCTCACTTTTAAAAGGGCATGCAAAGTGCGTTCTATCAACTTTCCTGTAGCATAGTGTACTGTGTTCCTAACATACATTCCTATTATACTGTACTGAGCGATAATGCTTGTAAATGCAGAAGGCAATTAAGGACTATTTATTTTTAGGCTTATCTGCGTTAAGATGTATATACCAGGGTTTTATGAACATGCTCCACAGTGTCACAGACAAAAGTTGTTACCATTATATACATTTTGATAAGGCACCGTTCACTGCCTCAAACTGTTACAAAAGAAAAACCTCAAGTCTGACAAAAGTCAACATTATTATTATTATCCTTTATTTATATGGCGCCACAAGGGATCCACAGCACCCATTACACAGTACATAATCAAATGAGCAAACAAGAAAACAGCACTTACAGTTCAAGACAATATAGGACAGGTATAGAAAACCCGGGGTTAGGTGCCATCAAGGGGAGTAAGGAGTATACGATTGTGTAAGTAAGAAAAGGAAAGGCACACAAGGAAAGAAGTCCCTGCTCTTGCGAGCTTACAATCTAAAAGGTGAGGTGCTAACAGACCGAGGTGACACAGAAGGGGTAGACAGTGAGCATAGACAAGAGGGTTAGGAGGAGAGTTGGCTGGGTTTGGTGAAGAAGTGGGTCTTGAGAGCCCCTTTGAAGTTTTGTAGAGTGGTGGGGAGTCGGATGGGAAGCGGTAGAGCATTCCAGAGATAGGGAGCAGCACGTGAAAAAATCTTGTAGTTAGGAGTGGGAGGAGGTAGTCAGTTGGCAGGAGAGACGGCGTGCATTAGCAGAGCGAAGAGGATGGGTGGGAATGTAAAGAGAGATAAGGTCAGAGATGTAAGAGGGAGAAGAGTGGGTGAGGGCTTTGTAGGTGAGTGTGAGAAGCTTGAACTGGATTCTGAATGGGAATGGTAGCCAGTGAAGGTCCTGCAAGAGAGGGAATGTGGATGTAATACGTTTGGTGAGGAAGATGAGACGGACAGCAGCATTGAGGATAGATTGGAGTGGAGAGGTATTTTTGAGGGAGGCCAGATAGGAGGAGATTGCAGAAGTCCAATCTGGAGATGACCAGTGAGTGGATGAGGGTCTTAGTAGGGTCCTGGGTGAGAAAGGGTCTGATCCTAGAGATGTTTTTGAGATGGAAATGGCAGGTTTGTGAGTGGTACTGAATATGTGGTTGGAAGGAAAGGGAGGAGTCAAGGATTACTCCAAGACATCACACTTGGGGGCTAGAGGAGATAGTTGTGCCATCAATGGATAATGAAATTGTGGGAGGTGAGGTTATGCGGGAGGGAGGGAAGATGATTAGCTCAGTCTTAGACATGTTAAGTTTAAGAAAGTGCTGGGACATCCAGGAGGAGATAGCAGCGAGACGGTTGGAGATACGAGTGAGGAGAGCAGGGGAGAGGTCAGGGGAGGAAAGGTAGATTTGAGTATCGTCAGCGTAGAGATGATATTTTAAGTCAAAAGAGCTAATGAGCTCACCTAATGAGGATATGTAGAGAGAGAAAAGGAGAGGCCCAAGAACAGAACCATGGGGGACACCTACTGGTAGAGGAAGTCGGGGGGAGGTGGAGTCATAGAGGAGACGGTCAGAAAGGTAGGAGGACAGTTAGGAGAGAGCAGAATCATGCAAACCAAGTAAGAGAGGAAGCGGAGAAGGCGGGTGGGAATAGAGTCAAATGGGGATGTGCAGGGGGGTGAGGACCGGATGAGGACCATGACTTCCTCTCCAGATACAGGGAATAAAGATGTCAGAGTTGGTAGGAGGGAAGGAGAGGGGGGGGGGATGGAGGAGGGGGTTGCTCAGGTTCTGGTGGGATGTTATGTCCTGACGAATGGAGTCAATTTTGGATGTGAAGTAGGTGGCAAAGTCAAGAGCAGAAAGTGAAAAGGGAAGTTGAGGCGGGGGTGGGCAGAGGAGCGAGTTGACAGTGGCAAAGAGGCGCCGGGGGTTTGAGGATTGGGAGGAGATTAGGTTTTTGAATAAAGATTGTTTAGAGAGGGTAAGGGCAGCAAAGTAGGATGACAGCATAAATTTGTAGTGGAGGAAATCGGCCTTAGAGCGTGATTTCCTCCACTGTCGCTCAGCGGTACGTGAGCATTTTTGCAGATATCTGGTGCATTTGATGTGCCAGGGTTGAGGTGTCGATCTGCGAGGGTAAATAGTGGTTGATGGGGTGACAGAGTCAAGAGCAGAGGTAAAGTTTTAGGATATTAGTTGTAAAGTTGGACTTTTTCCATCCAGAATGTTTTTGTCTCTTATATATGAGGTGAGGGATATTTGATTTCTGTTCTGATTAATTAATGATAACATGGAGTGGAGTTTTAGTGAAATTTGTTCTAGTTGAATCTTGCAGTACAAAAAGGTTTTGCACATGTAGGATGATAACATAGAGTGGAGTTTTAGTGAAATTTGTTCTAGTTGAATCTTGCAGTACAAAAAGGTTTTGCACATGTAGGATATTTCGGTGCTTACAGTGTTCTTCCACCGTAGCTTTACCATTCCGTTTTGTGTCATAAAATTCACATTTGACATACTGTATAGTCCAGAGTTTTACAAACTCTGCAATTGCAGTCCAGGTTTTAAGGATATCCATGCTTGAGTCCAGATGGTTAAATCAAACTGACCGAGGTACTCATTTAGTCACCTATGCTCAAGCATGGATAGCCTTAAACCCTGTAAGTAGGGTTTGGGAGACTCTGCTTAGTCTAAAAATAGTGCAAGAAAAATGAGGATCAATTTATTGTTCTCTGTAGTGGGTTCTAAATTCCAAACAGAGAAAAAATAATGACTGTAATTCTGTGCTAAACAAGGTCAAATGCAGAAAGAAGCAAATATTATGTGGAGCAGACCTAGAAATCATACTCATCTCAGAGAGGTAACTAGTAGTTCTGCTTTCCCATTGGGTAACTTTTGAAACTTTTCCTTGGAGTCCTCTAACAGTGCAAGAATCTCCTAAACAGGACAATGTTTAAAAATCACTGATTTCTAGAATTTCACAAATTTGACTTAGAATTTTGGAATTCACAGCATTCATCTTTTCGGATTTTCTTTCCAGGAGTGAGGAAGATAGCAGGCCTTCCTGTTTCTGTTGCCTTTCTGGTCTCCATTCACCATCCATTATGTCGTCCCTCCTGGATATGTCAGAGTTTGGGGAGGCCGCTGACTATTTGCGGAAGAGTGACAGTGAGCTCATGAGGTTACAAACCATACCATTTGATGGTAAGTGTCCACAACAGATGAACACAAGTCTCTTAAGGAGGCTGCCTTGATGATGTCACATGCCTAAGTCACAACTTTTTTTTTTTTTTTAACTGTACTAGTTTTTTTAACTGTACTATACCAGGCCATTAAAGTGCATGTGTTACCAATGTCTCCCAAGTACCTGTGCATCAGTAACTACCTACTTGTGGAATTCTATATGGTATAAAGGTCTAAGAAGAACATGTCTATGACATGACTATTTAAGCAGCATTAAATTAAATAATGTTACTTTACTGAACTTTATTATTTATTCTGTGGTGAGCTTCAGTTTATTCAGCCACAATTAGAGAAGGGTGGGTATGATGGTGAAGAGAAGGGTAGTAATAGTGAGCATGACTGTACAGTAGGCTGCACAATTATTTATTCAGGGCACATTCAGTAGTAACCTTAAATCCCAGACCCCAGTAACTTCTGTTACCTACTGTACAGTAAAGTTGTGAGTAACGGGTCTGACTGCAGGGTGATCCACAGATATCTGCAAGATGTGGAATGCAACTGCAGACGGTGAATGCCCCATACCACGCGAACGCACATGGATGATTGAAAGTGCAGATGGACTGATCTGCCCATTGATTGAATCAGTGCGATCACCGTTTTCCCCGTACATAGGGCATAATTCAGGTTGGATTGCTATTGAGACAGAAATTGCAATCGTCTCAAGACTGCCACTACTGAAAATTGCATGTACAGAGCCACCCTGAATGGTAAAAGACGCCCACCAATGCAATCAACAGTTGTGGATGACCCAGGGCTACTCAGAATAAGGAGAATGCAGTTGCACCAGCTACATGTTTTCAATCGCAAGCGATTGCAACTGACATCAGATGCATGCCCAGAAAACGGACATGATCCGTCTGAATTTTTCCAACCACTCCCCAGAAATGCTGTGTTAACACCCACGAACGGTCACTTCCTATCAATTTAAATTGTGATCACATTGTGATCACATTTCGACCTTCATGCACGTGCAATCCGTTCAGAGCGCACGCGCAGTCTGCTGATAATCGCCCAATTTGCAATTTTTTAATCTTGCAACTGAAGCTGAATAAGGCCCTTAATGCAGGTTCAGGCAGAGGAGACTACAGGAACCTCCCTGGACTCAACGCAGTCCAGCACACAGCAGCATGTGCTGAGCAGGGTAGAGAGGCTGCTGCCACTGATTAGAAGGGGGGGGGGCATCGGAACCAAGGGGGAGGGGGGCCTCCAACAAGCCCCGGTAATTTTAGAATTGTTTCTGCACAATAGGTTTATCATGGGGCCTCTTTGAGTCCCGATGCATTTAAGATGTTTTCCATAATGGAATATGGAGGTATATTTTACTGGCATTACTGTAAAAAAGAACATACGTAATCCGGCATACCACAACAATAATCTCTTTAAGAATTCCACTAGCAACCTTTAAAAGCTACTTCTGGGTGTTATGCTGCGTACACACTATGCAATATAGTTCACGATCTGAACTATATTGTTCAGTCCTAAATGATATTGCATAATGTGTAGCGTGATCCGACATACGATGCACGCTCCCGCTGGTCTCATGTGACGTTGTACGTTGGACTGCCTGCAGTCTTTATGAGGTTATATTGTGAGGTTTTGAACTCCAGTGATGACTTTGTTTCTAGACATCGTTTGACATCGTTTGTAGTGTGTACACACAATCCGATCCAATATGATATCTTATGCAATATCATACGATATCATATCATATGGGATTGCATAAAGTGTACATAGCATAACACCAGCATACAATATACTGTACCATTTCATTGAAGATTGTCCCTACAGCAAGTAATATGTGTGATATTATAAATGTATTTGTTTTGTTATGTTAAAGGAAAGAAAAAGGGTTGGATTCCAGATGAAAAGGAGGCCTACATTGAGGTTGAAATAAAGGATTCCTCTGGTGGCAAAGTCACTGTGGAAACAAAAGACAAAAGGGTGAATACATATTTTATTTAACAAGCCCTAACCCTATTCTTTATGCTTCCTTCCTATATGGCTACCACATCTTCTCTCTGCATAAGTTGAATAGTCAGGAGGCACGCAGACATGTATCCATTGCGTATGACAAGAACAAACCTAATATGACTGCCTGAAGAACCATGGTCAATAGCTGCTTGTGTTTCTACCAATTCCAGTCGCTAGACATCATTTTACATTCCTAACCTCAGTACGACTAAATAACAGTCTGAATACTCACATCTGTTCCTGTGACCCATTCTTTGTATGACTTTTGATGGCCTTTTACTCCTTCCTATGTACCTTCTGACATGTACATAATAGTTATCTCAAGTTGACCTCAACTTCATTAAAGAATATTACTAGTAACATATACTGTATGCCTGGAAAAATGGTAAAAAGCATGAGAAATAATGATCATACAGTCTACTGAATAGGTCAGGCATGTCCAAACTGCGGCCCTCCAGCTGTTGTTAAACTACATATCCCAGCATGCCTTGACACAGTTTTGCTGTCAAAGAATGCTAAAGCAGTGTCAGGGCATGCTGGGATGTGTAGTTTCTCATCAGCTGGAGGGCATGCCTGGAATAGGTGTTGTGCTGTATTAACATTTTTCGAACACACTGATAGGATGAATGGGTTCTTACAAGCTTGTTTCTATTGGTGGGTTTATCAGGAACTAATGTCTGAACTGTGCATCAATGGGGCCTAGGTGTGAACAAGCACTTACAGCACAGTAACATAGAATGGTTCATGAAATCTGGGTTTCATTTTTATTTTGAGATTTCAATCTGCACATTTAAATGATTTTTAAAGATTTGTTTCAATTTGGGGCAACTACCTTCTTTAGCAGGTGTTCCCTCTCTCTAGCAATTCAGTGGGTGCTCCACCCAGAGATCCCTCCCCCCCCCCCCCTTCCCCCCCCAAGCAGCTTGGGAAAGGAACATTCAAGAGGTGGGAACTTTGTAGTGAATGGAGTACCTGACTGGAGTTGACCCCCATGCATTTGCTGAAGATGCACACAATGCCTAATACAATGCATAAAGCAGTTAGATAGCTGCCATCTTCCAAACTAATATGCAACTGCAAGGAACCTATACCATGGTGGGGTTGCTACACAGCAGGGGGGATGGCACAACTACTAATTATGATGAGCTGTCCCAAAGTAGACAACACTGTATAGGTCTAATCAGTTTTAGCCTGTTTGTTTCCTGTAAGCTACATAATAATATTTAAAACACATTTTGCTTATGGTTAAACAAATTCTGATTTTTTTTCTAATTTAGAACATTGCCTGCCTGTTGTGCAGAGGCTTGCAGCAACTGAAAATTGTATATAAATTCAAGCAGTATGGATATTTGCTGTGCTAACATATCTGGACAGAACAATAAAAACTGATTACCAGGTTTTAGCACATCAATATGCTTGTAAGCTTTGCCTTTGAAGTTGCAACATAGCTTCAAATGTCATTGGAATACAGTTTGCCATAGTACAGTATGCTATGTCTAATATTTCATGTTTCCTGCAAGACTCTCACTGTGAAGGAAGATGATGTTCAGCAGATGAACCCCCCAAAATTTGACATGATTGAAGACATGGCAATGTTAACCCACCTGAATGAGGCATCAGTCCTTTCCAACCTGAGACGACGCTATGCCAATTGGATGATCTACGTAAGAGATTGTAAATTTTCTTTTTCTAATAGGAAATTCTTCTAAGTCTAGGTTCTCATATAGAATGGAAGTTAAATCAATATTACATTTATTAGTAAAGTATAATGAGTATTTTAAAACCTTTTTAATACATATTGAGTGTCTTAATATAAATCTATTCAGATTAGGGGGTCATTTGAATAAATGTATACATATTACAGGGTGATTTTGTTTAAACAAACAAACTTTAAAGTGTACTTGGAAAAAACTTGGAAATCAAGGAAGCAGCATTTTGTGGTATGACTCAATATTTCTAGGAATGTGGCCTATCAATTTAGAGGTACAAAGTGACTATACCTCAGCAAGATACCTACTCTGTGGTCACCAGACTGGCATTTGCAGGGTACAATGTATTTATTTATGTATTTATTTATTGTCAAAGAATACATACATCTGCAGGTACTCGGGGCAATTCCCAGTTCTCCTGATGCCTGGGTAGGGGAATCGTCAAAATCCAACATGTTGGACAATCTCAATTTGCTGATTCCGACCCAAAAATTATAAAAATTGTTGAGTCTAGGAATATTATCATGTAGTATTTTGCTGATCCTCCGAGAAATCATTAAATCATTGGAGTCCCCCAAATAGTGAATCAGATCAGCATCAGGGAATCGCAAATACTGTAGATGTATGGAATACATTACAGTGTTCTACATCTCATCAAATGAATAATAAATAAAATGATTGGAACTCATCTGTGTGCACTTTATAGTTTATGAGCACAGTTGTTGCACATTGTAAATCCTGAGGTCCTTCCCTTTTCAGACCTACTCGGGGCTATTCTGCGTGACCGTGAACCCATACAAATGGCTTTCTGTGTATACTTCCACTGTTGTAGCTGCTTACAGAGGCAAAAGGCGCTCGGAGGCTCCACCACATATCTACTCCATCGCTGATAACGCATACAACGACATGGTGCGCAGTAAGTGTCTAGGGTGTATGTCAGAATGACCTGAGAAGTCATTTTCAAGTGAGGATTCCAACATTTGTTAGTATGCCTGGATACAGTTATGAATGCTGCCTAGTAATTCACTATGAACCAGTGACACTTTAGTATAACGGATGCATTATAATCAAGATACAGACAGGTGCAATCTAAAGGTGTGTACACACGGTGAGATCCTTGCTATGCCCGATTTTCACTTGCAATTTCCCTTGAACTCTCTGGAGCCCAGATAGCACAGATTTTGACTCATTTTTCTTGAGATATGGACTATGTGTGCTTACGATTTTGGCTTATGTGAGATGTC
Source organism: Pseudophryne corroboree (assembly GCF_028390025.1). NCBI lineage: Eukaryota > Metazoa > Chordata > Amphibia > Anura > Myobatrachidae > Pseudophryne > Pseudophryne corroboree. The sequence goes on from NC_086446.1 coordinate 403,694,784, forward strand.
ATTGACATGTGAGATGAACTAGATAGTACACCGATCTAGCAAGGATTGACTTGCCTGCACAGTCTATCTTTTCTTGCGATGCCGACCTGGCGGGACCGCGCATCGGGATCGAATTGGGATCGCAAGGTGACTTCACCTTACGATCTGCACTAACTTTTCTTGTGATTTTGACTATATAGTCAAAATCGAAAGAAAATATCTCACCGTGTGTATACACCCATAGTTTTTCTTATTTACAAATACAATTTATAAAAAGGAAGACCAAAGCCTACAGTGTCTCATACAGTTTTGGAAGCAATTAGCACACAATATTGTTATGAAGAAGTTATTAGCCTCCATTTGGGCAATCAGTTAATACAGTCTGAAAATGCACAATTAAAGTAATTTGAAATGAAATGAAATCTATCTTTATTGCAAGAAGATTACCAATTCCAGAGGTTTCCATTACCAACAGTCACTGCTTGTGAATTGTACCTGCCTGTCAAAGCAGCTTGTTACACTAAAATACATGTTTCAAATTTATAAAGCTCAAGTCATGTAATAATATTTGACATAACACCATAAATTAGCTAGTCAAATTGTTCAAGTAATCAGGCAATAACTGTTCCATATGCATTTAAATAGCTGAACGTTGTTCTAATTATTTTATTTATTTATTTCAGATCGTGAAAATCAATCAATGCTTATCACGTAAGTATTTTATATAAACAATATAGATATGGATGTAGTAAATATTGTGGACAGAAAGTGTCCTGCATGTATTTGTAAATCCCTGTAACTAGTCTCATTAAGAGCTCCCATTGGAGGTTCTTGTACATAACAAAATGCACAAAATCTTGTTTAGAAATAAACTTAAAAGTGACCTCTATCCAACGGAAAAAAAAGAAAATTTTAGGTGAATGTGATGGGATAAAATAATTTTTAGCATTATATATATATATATATATATATCTATATATATATCTATATCTATCTATCTATCTATCTATCTATCTATCTATATATATATATATATATATATATATAGGTATAGATATATATAGATATATATATATATATATAATATTTATTTATTTAATGTTTGAGGACTGGAGTTCTCCTTTTAATGCACTGACATAATGGCATTCTGGAGAAAGAGTAGAGGACAGTGGCATTGCTAAGTATATTCATAGAATGGCCTTTGGTTAGTTTAATTCATCTTTCTTTATCATGTATTGTTTGTCTGTCTTGAGTCATCCATCAAGCTAAATATTCCTTATTTCAGACAATAGGCTCAGTGTGATAGTCACATATATATTTGCAAGTTAACAATAGCTAAATTAAGAAGTACACCACCAGGCTCCATTCGCTTGTCAGAGCTGCACTATTACCTAATTAGGTAACCCAGAGAACTGGTATTAAAATGCCTGGCTGTTCTCCTGCGGCAATCTCACTATCATTGTCTATACCCTTTGTTATCTTGGACTATAATATCAGCTGAGCTATTCTTAGCAAATGAGTCACTTAAGAACAATTGGATACTGAAGATACAGAGCATTATGGTTTATCTGCATTGTCAGCCTCTGTAACTCTACACTCGCATAATTTTTATCACTGACACCATTACACACACACACACACACACACACACACACACACACACACACACACACACACACACACAATAGATATAAAGGAATGCGAGATGAAGCTCTGATTTTTCTGTTAGTACTTTTAGATATATTTATAGACTTATATTCAGTTATTAAAGCAGTGATTAAAACTGGCCATAGTCCAATAGAGATGATTTTCTTGATTCTCATCTGGTTCTGTCTAGGTTATCGTTCTTTAAACTAATGTTTAGAGAATGATATCCAAGTAGCACTAGTGTCTCAATAGTCTGTTTTAAAAGAGAAATGGGGCAGGGCTTACAGAGAGAATCAATAGCATTTGCGTATTAGGTAGTTTCATTATTTCCACCTTGCAAATTGCGGAATTAAATTATTTTCTAATAGGCCAAATCACAAGATGGATTCAGCAGATATGAGAAGCAGTCCACTGTTGTTTTAGCACAGGGGTTCTCAAACTCGGTCCTCAGGACCCCACACAGTGCATGTTTTACAGGTAACCCAGCAAGTGCACAGGTGTATTAATTACTCACTGACACATTTTAAAAGGTCCACAGGTGGAGCTAATTATTTCACTTGTGATTCTGTGAGGAGACCTGCAAATCATGCACTGTGTGTGCCCCTGAGGACCTAGTTTGAGAACCCCTGTTTTAGCAGATCATATCTCCAACAGTGGTCTGAAACAGGTGGGAATCCCATAGGTACTGTACTGTGGAACAGAGTTATAGTGCGACACCAGTAACACATTTATAAATGGTCACCAGATATTTACAGGTCAAGTCATTTTTAGGATTAATAGAGGTCATATTGGTTATTTCGACTTAGAAGAAGCTAGCCCGAGGTTGATGTCCATCTTGCATTAAATGAACAAAGTGAGCTATTGGGTGATGAAACATGAAATTTAATGACTCTAAAAGACCAAACAACAGATCAGCTTGCAAAAAAAGGACTACAGAGACATGATTTTGATATCGTACTTGTTTAATATTTCTGTTTATAAATTTGTGGAGTTTTGGGTGGGTAAAAAAGCATGTTCAGGGATTACAATGATCAGCCTGCCCAGTGTGCTGAGACATAGGTTTGCATCAATGCTGAGACAAGGCTTGTATCAATGTCAGTGTAATTAATCAGGATCCAAACTGGGCTTCAGCAACATCTGCTTTATAAAGGGGGGTAGTGATGGGAGAGATGTGTGCTGAGCGATCTTAACACAGACCGCTCAGACCACATCTCTCCCCCCGCTCAGCACAGCGCGATGTGCTGAGCAAGGGGGGGGGGATGACGTGGGGCCGCTCACTTCGCATTAGCATACAGGCTCAATTTAGCACCGGCGATATCGATGCGCGGGGCCCTGCATCGCTATCGCTGGGGGACATACACACGGCAGATCCCTGCTTAAAATCTAAGCAATCTAGTGAGATTGCTTAGATTTTAAACACGGATCTCTCTATGTGTACCCACCTTTACTTATCAACAAAACTTACTTCACACTGATTATAGTGCACTTAACCATTAGGCCAGTATCCTATTAGCAGCAGTAGTTTATCGCTGCTAATAGGTTCGCCGGTAGCTATCCAGTTAGCCCCGCAAACCGATACTTACTAGAGATTATGCACCCAAAGCATAATCTGCAATAAGCAGCCATCAGAGCCGCAATAACACATGAGATCGGGATCTTATACCGGTTCCCATGTGTTATCACACAATCACGGGTCCTTTTTCGATTGAGATACTGCGATAATGACCATCGGTCATTTTTATCAGCCAAAAAAGGATTGCACCTAATAGGATACCCATGCAAGTGGGGACAAATAAATCACAGTAACTGCTCCATAAATAACCCTTACTGTAACCACACAAACTACCAGACATCCCAATATGTTTTCTATCTCTCCTGCTTCTGTTCTAAATGTAATTGTCTATAAAGAAAATAAGACAAAAAAGTGCCTAACAAGCATTCCAAGTATATTTAGATCTAAAATTAATTAGTGCAACATTTTATTGTGTTTAGCCAGCATGTTAAAGAATTATTATTTTTTTCTTTTGACTGAATTTGTTTTGTTTGTTAGATAATTATGTTTCTGTTCTTCTGCATTATGATTTATTTTTCTTCCTAAATGTACTTAATCACCAATTCATCTTTAGCGCCCAAATACTTTACAAGCCAAGGATTCCTCTTACTGGACAAATTGTCTAAATAAGCCACATTTATGTTGAAGATCAAGCCCAGTGTAATGTTCACTATAGCTGTTCACTTTAACTTTGTTTAACTTCTCTTCCTTTGTTTATCACTTCCCATCTTTCTGTTACTCCAAGTGGAGAATCCGGTGCAGGCAAAACTGTTAACACAAAACGTGTAATTCAGTACTTTGCCATTGTGGCAGCTCTTGGGGAAGGGTTCGGGAAGAAGAGCGTAAGAATAAACTTATGGCAGCCTTTCCCTTGCCGTGATTCTTCTTTTTTCCCTCTTTTGTTGTATTTTGCTTTTATACATCCTTTCTTTTAATCGCTTTTTTACCTTTTTTACCATTTTCCTTTTCCCTGTAACAATAATATTGGTAAGGGAATCAATAAACCTAGGGATTCATTTTCTTTTCCATTAGTCTAGGGGATTTAAGTCAACGCCAATACACATTCAGGAAAAGAGATTCTTAGTTGAGCCAATATTATCTGAAACTTCTCTAAGCTGTTACAAGATGTTGCTGATAGAGGGCAGGAATGTGAGAACCGGCAATGGGTTGGGTATCCCCGGAACAAGCCTTATTATAAAAAATATGATTGGCAGGGCTGACATCGGTAACTACTGTAGATAGTTTATATACACCCAGAAATGTATAGAACCAAATTGTATGCCATTACGTAACAGTTCAAACTGTAGGAATTGTAATGTGTTAGGACTAGCTTACTATATTTGCCTATTGCTGATAGTCACTTGAGGTCTATAGATTCTCCAGCAATAGTTCTTCAATGGTCATATACCCTAACAAATAATAAATAAGGACCAAATAATATTAAGTCTAAAGACTATTATTCTTATCCTTCGATTCCCTTTGAATTCCGAGTTAAAATACTAGTCTTCTCTTTTCTTATTGCCACTAAAACTATTATTAAAATACTATTTAAGTAATTGCTTTTCTTCTATCCAACCTCCAGTTTTGCTTATCTGCTTTGATTTTGCAAATCCTAATTCATTCCATTTTTAATGCCCATCTGCTTATTTTCTTGAATCATCTGGGATTAACTGTTTTCATTGATGTTTTGTCTAATTTTTGTTTTTCAACACTTTTACTATTTCTTTCGGAGAATGAATCATGGCTTCGCTTTATACATTACGTATTTTTGTTCCTGCTTTACCTCCTTTATGTTTTTGTGTATTTTTTCTTTTTTGCCTCTTTACAATCTTTAATGGCGCATCAATCCTTGAGTTTTATCTCCTTTCATTTGTGGCAGCTTTAAAAAAATGGCTTGATTTTAGCTTTGTGAAGTTGTGGCTCTTCAGTACCTGCATAAATTACCCATTTATGTGGGTTGATTTTATTTTTAATAATTAATATGTATATGTCACATGAAAGCTCATTATATTTGTCCTTTTTTGCTCTTAGTATTCCCCTGCCACTAAAACCGGGGTAAGTATACGTATGCAGAAATACAAAAACTTCTTGCAAGGCTAGTTTTTAGGCATTGCAGTAATCCATTTTACACACACATCTTCATAATTACTTGTAATTTAAGTAAGGACTTTTTGTTTAATATACAGTGTACTCTACAAATGCCCTTACACAAATGACTATCCCAACACTCATGACTTTCAGCATTCCAAAGGGCTTGTTTATGCTTTTTGCTAAGGTCTTGTGTAAAATATCACTATGGTAAATATGATTGTTGATGTCTCTATTGACTTAGAGTTTTGGACAATGTTTTGCTGATTTGTTATAATGTTTTTTATTTGTTTTTTTCTTTTAATGTTCTGAGGTTAGAAATGTATTAGATATACTGTAGATAAATTTGATGGATAGATAGGTATGTAAATATGTATCTCATGCACCACCATGTTATGTTTTTCCAGGGCACCCTTGAAGACCAAATCATTGAAGCTAATCCAGCAATGGAATCTTTTGGCAACGCCAAGACACTGAGAAATGATAATTCCTCCCGCTTTGTAAGTGTCAGACTTTATTTGACATAGTTGAGACAAAAGGCATATGTAAAGTACAAGAGGCACAATGTTCTATGGCATTATAACTGCAATGATGGCATAATATGGCAGTTATAAAATAGCTGTATTATGTTATTACGTAGGGATGGTGCTCGAGGATGGGAAAGAAAATGGTAGGAACTAAAGGTATAAAGCTAATTGGTGTCATAATTTAACTTGCAGACAATTAGTAAGTTGGGGTGGAGGGAGCCCTAGGAGGATGCAGGTGTAATGTGATTGGGGAGCTTTGTGTTACAGCCAGGGTGTTTTTATTAATTGTGTGTTTGTGATTTGAGAGGAAAGAAGACAATTGTGGAATTCTTTAAAGAACAAAAATGATCATATTTTGCCAAATGTATGTTATGTATCTCTCTTTTTATGCAGGTGGGATTTCATTTTACTTCTCATGCATGCAGTGAGCATACAGTAGATAGAAAGGGGTGGTTCAGCCTACATCACCTTTCTGGCAGTTAAGGTTTTGGTGGCAGCTAGGATACTAAAGGCCCATACACACTTGACGATAAAATGAGCGACGTCGTTCATTTCAGCCCTCATCAACGACGTCGCTCATTATATCGTCAAGTGTGTATGCATCCGACGACCACCGATGCGCGGCCCCGTGGGACGTTAACGACCCTCGCTTATCTGTAGAGCATGTATGCTCAATTTCCACTATGGTCGTTACCGACCAGAGACGTCGTTGAATGTGTATGGTGTGAACGACCAACGACCAATGACCAAGCCACTGTTCACCAGCCCTGTTCCCAGCTCATTATTTTAATAAACTGTTCAGCTTGGATGCTTCAACGATGAATGGTCTTTGGTCTTTGGTAGTGTGTATGCTCATGTCGTTTGCTCAGCTGTTGAAGGGAAGTTCAAGGGAAGTCGTTAACGACGTGCGCATCGTCAAGTGTGTATGGGCCTTAAGATTAATAGATTTTGTTCACGATTTCATTGTGGATTAACCCCACAATGTCGTCAGAAGCAACTTCCTCTTTCCTGGTGTTATAGTTACCTCACCTGCTATATACTATATTTATATATATGCTAAATACTAATTTTATAGGTGTTATTAATGTATGTCCTTTATTTCAATCAAGTAGTTTACATATAAATTTGTTATCGATTTCTTGTAATAATTTGTATGATTAGCGCTGTTCCCATTTGCTCTTTTACTTGTGTATGTATTGTGGGAGACTGACCCTCTCCTTGAAGAGCTGCTTTAATTGACAGCGCCAGTGTGGTCTATTTTTTTTTTTACATTGTCATATATTTAGTGGAACTGGTTCTGAATATTTAAAAAAATAAAATATAATAATAAAAATGCAAAAATATTATTACTATTATATAAATAACACCTATATACAATAATACAAAAAGTTAATGCAGATCTATCATGTTCTGTTTTCCACTATTGTTGCTGAATTGTATGCTGTGTATTTTCATGGCAGTTTACATTGTTATTTTCTTTTCTTATCATGCTGATGTCTTTTCTCATGCAATAGCTATGCAATAAGGCAGACATTCCCAACCTCGGTCCTCAAGGCACACTAAAGGCCCATATTCACGGGCCGATGTGGGAGAGATGTGTGCTGAGCGAACCACTCAGCACACATCTCTCCTACCGCTCAGCACAGCGCGATGTGTGCTGAGCGTGCGGGGGGAGACGGGGGGCCGCTCATTTCACCTAGCGGGTGAAATGAGCGACCTGCTAGATTGGCCTGCATAGCAGGCCAATCTTGCACCAGTGATAGCGATGCGCGGGGCTGCGCATCGCTATCGCTGTAGGGGGTACACACCAGGCGAACATGCTTAAAATCTAAGCAATCTAGTCAGATTGCTTAGATTATCGCTCCGTGAGTACCCCCCTTAAAGGGGGGTACTCACGGAGCGATATTCTAAGCAATCTGACTAGATTGCTTAGAATATCGGCAGGATCGCTCCGTGTGTAGCCCCCTCGGCGATAGCGATGCGCGGCCCCGCACATCGCTATCGCCGCTGCTAGATTGGCCTGCATGCAGGCCAATCTAGCGGGTCGCTCACTTCACCCGCTGGGTGAAGTGAGCGGCCCCCCCGTCTCCCCCCGCACGCTCAGCACAGATCGCGCTGTGCTGAGCGGCAGGAGAGATGTGTGCTGAGCGGTTCGCTCAGCACGCATCTCTCCTTGATCGGCCCGTGAGTACTGGGCTTAACAGTCCAGGTGTTAGTGATATCCAGGTTTGAGCATAGTTGACTTAATTGGTACCACAGTGATTTAACCACCTTGTGCTGAAGCCTGGGTATCACTAAAACCTGCACTGTTAAGGGGGGTACACACGGAGAGATCCGTACTTAAAATCTAAGCAATCTTGCTAGATTGCTTAGATTTTAAGCACGGATCTGCCGTGTGTATGCCCTCCAGCGATAGCGATGCGCGGCCCCGCGCATCGCTATCGCTGATGCTAGATTGAGCTGCATGCAGGCTCAATCTAGCGGGTCGCTCACTTCACTGTTGTGTGAAGTGAGCGGCCCCCCGTCGGCTTTCCCCCTCGCTCAGCACATCGCGCTGTGCTGAGCGGGGTGAGAGATGTGTGCTGAGCGGTCTGTGTTAAGATCGTTCAGCACACATCTCTCCCGTGAGTACCCCCCTTTAGTGTGCCTTCAGAACCGAGGTTGGGAATGCCTGCAATAAGCTCTAGTTTATGCAGCATGAACTCCAGTTTGGGGACTGAATAGAATAATCTAGAGCAGTAAACTCTACTAGCCATGTCTGTGCTATGGGCACAAGGAATTACTCCTTTTATTTCCACAGGGGAAGTTTATTCGAATACATTTTGGACCAACTGGAAAATTGGCTTCTGCTGACATTGATATATGTAAGTAAATATGTAATCTTGCTGTGGATGGAGTGTGTTTCTTTTAGAAATTTTTTATTTAAATAGAAGATTCCTTCACAGTTGACCCACAGTAAATAGTTTTGCCTATTGTATAAAACGTATGCAGCAGATCTTGTTTAGTAACACAGTGGTTAGCATTGCCACCTCTTACTCCTTGAGCATTTATTTGATTACAATCAGGGCTGGATGTGCAGTTTGAATGTTCTCTTCTTGCTAGTGTGTTTCCTTTGGGTGCTCTAGTTTTCTCTCACGCTGTAGTACAAAGTCACACTGCTTGGCTAATTATCTTCTCACATAATTAGCCATAGTGTTTGTCTGTGTGGTTGGGAATATAAATTGTAATCTCAACTAGAGAGGGCTTGCTGTGAATTATTAAAGAAATTCCATTAAGCTCTGATGTATAAATAATTGATAATAAATAATAAATTGGTAATAAATAGTCTAGTCAGCTACAATTCTCAAATGCCTTATTGCTTATTTTCTGTTTCAGACCTCCTGGAAAAGTCAAGAGTGATTTTCCAGCAGCCAGGGGAGAGAAGTTACCATATTTATTATCAGATTCTGTCTGGGAAGAAGCCCGAGTTGCAAGGTAAGACAAAAGCATTATGTCATGTGGGTTTATGTGATCTGTAATGTACCTGCCTATCAGCCACAGTTACTATATAGAAGTGGGCCTTGACAGAATCAAAACAACGCTCCACTTAACATCACTTAGATGGCTGAAGTCATACAGGTTGAGTATCCCATATCCAAATATTCCGAAATACGGAATATTCCGAAATACGGACTTTTCTGAGTGAGAGTGAGATATTGAAACCTTTGTTTTCTGATGGCTTAATGTACACAAACTTTGTTTAATACACAAAGTTATTAAAAATATTGTATTAAATGACCTTCAGGCTGTGTGTATAAGGTGTATATGAAACATAAATGAATTGTGTGAATGTAGACACACTTTGTTTAATGCACAAAGTTATAAAAAATATTGGCTAAAATGACCTTCAGGCTGTGTGTATAAGGTGTATATGTAACATAAATGCATTCTGTGCTTATATTTAGTTCCCATCACCATGATATCTCATTATGGTATGCAATTATTCCAAAATACGGAAAAATCCCATATCCAAAATACCTCTGGTCCCAAGCATTTTGGATAAGGGAGACTCAACCTGTACTAGGTTGGTTTAAACTTAGAAAATGACTATAGGTGCTTATTGATGGATAATACAGATGGGTCCACGTTTATATTGGCCTTTAATAGGATTACCTGAGCCAGGTCAGTCAGACTAAAGGGGGGTATTCACGGAGAGATCCATGCTTAAAATCTAAGCAATCTGACTAGATTGCTCAGATTTTAAGCACAGATCACTCGTGTGTACCCTCTCAGCGATAGCAATGCGCGGGTCCGCACATCGCTATCGCAGGTGCTAGATTGGCCTGCATGCCGGCCAATCTAGCACATCGTTCATTTCACCCGCTGGGTGAAATGAGCGGCCCCCCGTCCTCCCCCGCATCGCTCAGCACACATCGCGCTGTGCTGAGCGGCGGGAGAGATGTGTGCTGAGCGGTTCACTCAGCACACATCTCTCCCATCTATATGGGCCTTTAATCCCCTGCTGTAATGACTTAATCCCCTGATGTATTGTTCTCTGTATTGTATTGAAGCTGAGAACAATAGATAAAGGGTTTGTGTGATGTATTGTTCTCTGTATTGCAGCTGAGACCAATAGATGAAGGGTTTATGTTAATAAACCATGGTGTGCCTATGTGCAGCAAAGAAGTCAAGATAGAGGTGGACCCATCTGTATATCACTATTTGTTTAGAGATATCTTCTAATCCAGTATTCTATCATCTGAATGTATAGACATGCTCCTGCTCTCCACCAACCCCTACGATTACCACTTCTGTTCACAAGGCGTAACAACTGTGGACAACCTGGATGACGGAGAAGAGCTTATGGCGACTGATGTATGTGGCATGAGGCGTTTTCACTATACGTGGCTAAAATCATCATTTCGGAAATGCACCAAAACTATCTTGAATAAAATATCAGGCCCTTAAGTGTAATAACCTGGGAGTTGTGACAAGCTGTAATATTTCAGTGATTTAGCATGAGATTGCAGAGATATATAGAATTTGACAACAGATAAGAACTGCTTGGTCCATCTAGTCTGCTCATGTACACATACACTAGTGTTATTGTTATTATTATTATTATTATTAATATTATTATTAATAATATTATTATTATTTTGCTGGGAGCCAGTTAACCTACCAGTATTTTTTTTGGAGTGTGGGAGGAAATGGGAGAACCCGGAGGAAACCCACACAAGTATGGGGAGAATATACACACACCACACAATTAGGGTATTGCTGGGATCAAACCCACAAACTCAGTGCAGTGAGGCGGTAATGCTAACCATTACACCATCTGCACTTCTGAAATGTTAGATTTAATGTAGCAATTCTTTTACAGGGAAAACCAGGTTGGTGTTGCTTTTTAAAAAATTGCCTCTTTAAATCTCTCAGCGAAACTGTCGAAATCTTGTCACTTGCCACAACTGGTACCAGGCATGTACATTTTACCCCATAACAGTTCAAATGAGATTGTTTACAGAATGTTACATTAGCTGTTACTAATATTGTGTTGACATTTAAACCATGTGCACTTTGAATGGGTTCAGCTGCAAACACACAGTAGAGGAAGTCATAATGTTGGCTGAAATACTTTTCATTATATGGTAATGCTACCTGTTAATCCACTACTGATTAACACTTAAACTGTAACTAGAAATTAATATCATCAACAACATACAAAATGCCTATCAATTCACTTTGAACTAGTGACATCACTATCACACAAAGAGCCAATCAATTCACTAGGAACCAGTGACATCAGATGCTCTTGGTTCACTCTATATAGGCGGCCAATGTACTTTATTTAGGTTTTCAAAGCTTTATTGTATGCAACACTATACATGCCCATGTATTAATGTCAAACTACCTCTCCTATGTGCTCTTTTGCGCAGCATGCCATGGACATCTTAGGTTTTAGCCAGGAAGAGAAAACCGCCAGCTATAAAATAGTTGGAGCCGTTATGCATTTTGGGAATATGAAGTTCAAGCAGAAACAGAGGGAGGAGCAAGCAGAGGCAGATGGCACTGAAAGTGAGTTACCTTTCATCATGGACAGTTTGTTTTGTAAATACAGCTGAAAAGTTGGAAGGAATACTGAAGCCTTAAAAGCTGATTGCTTAGGGCATGCATGTCCAAACTGGGGCCCTCCAGATGTTGTGAAACTACATATCCCAGCATGCCCTGACACAATTTTGCTGTCAGAGAATGCTAAAGCTGTGTCAGGGCATGCTGGGATGTGTAGTTTCTCAACAGCTGGAGGGCCACAGTTTGGACATGCCTGGCTTAGGGTGACAGTTCTGGAGAGTGGTCCAGACTGTATTTCTTTGTGTGTGTAAAAATAAAAGATGTGGAGGACGCCCTGTAGTGTAATATATTCTTAAAACTACCTCTGCTTTTATTTCTATAAATAAAAAGTGGCGATGTACCAAGTGTATAATTTAAGTTGAAGCTTATCTACAGTTTATTTATCCACAAATTCCTGGGGTCTCTCTAAGATTTTTCTTGAAGGAGAAAACACTAATCTGAGATGCACGTTGTGTAGTATTTTCAGTAACAGTTAAATCATTAATTTGTAGTAAAGTAATGCACGTACAAGAAATCCACACCTAAAAACACACACATTATCTCTGATGGCCAAGGAGTTCAGTCTATAGTTATAGCTAAGAAACAACACGATTCATTTTCACAAGGTGCTCAATACGTTTTGTCCACTTTGATTGTATTCCCCTGATGAAGTCAAAGTAAAAGAAATGCAATGTGGCCAATTTCCCACCTTTTAGTTTCGTTTTTTTTAATAATATGCTGCTAGGGGTATCACAATACTAGGTTTAGTAAGATATATATATGTTTCAATATTTTAGAACTTTTGTGCTGCAATGCCACTAGTTTCAATGATGTGATTAACACATACTGTACCTCTCTGCTCACATTTCTGTTTAAATGTATGTCCTGCACACCTGGGCTTACACATATATATCGTAACACTTCACAGGTGCGGACAAGGCAGCCTACCTGATGGGCATCAGCTCAGCTGACCTCATTAAAGGCTTGCTCCATCCTAGAGTGAAAGTTGGGAATGAATACGTGACCAAAGGTCAGAATGTGGAGCAGGTATGTATCTTCAAGTCACATTTGAAGGACTTTGCGTAGGGAAATAAATTAAGCCTCCATTTCTATAATATGGAGAAAATAAAAAGTAGCGGTTGATTGTGGCTAAAATTGTGACAAATGAACTGCATATCATATAAAAAAAAAAAAACTTCAGAACCATGGGCAAAATTCAAATGCATTTTATCAGAAAAAATGGACAATATGTTTAGCTAGTGAATTAAATAGACAATCTGGAAGCGGGATCTCCTGAATAACCAGAGCGTGATGAGCGTTGGTAGCTTTAGGGCATATTGCAGGAATGTCTGGAATGGTTTATCTGGAGTAGGGAATTATAGAAGCATTGATGTACAACCATATTTAGTAGTGCTGAACATGTGTATCCAACAAGTATTCTTGAAAACTGCTGCGAATTCCTAGGCAGAATAATAACTGCTAAAGGAAGAAAGAAGGTTGCACCACATTTTGATATGCTCTTCTATGCTTAGAAACCGAATAAACAATTGTGACAGATTGTGGTGATAGGATACATATCATAACATTAGTCATACCTGTACTATACAGCAATTATGGCTGTTAGTTAATTACTGTATACTGTTTGATACTGTGATCTTGTTTTATACTGTCTCATTACATAATGGGTTAAGAATCCATCCACCTCTTTCTTTTCTTAATGTGTGTAGATAAATCTCAAATGGTTGATTATTGAATAGATTTAAATATTTTTTTCTCCAGGTGGTGTTTGCAGTTGGTGCACTGGCTAAAGCAACCTATGATAGGATGTTCAAGTGGCTCGTCAGTCGAATTAATAAGACGCTGGACACCAAGCTGGCCAGGCAATTCTTCATAGGAGTTCTAGATATTGCTGGCTTTGAAATCTTTGAGGTAAGGTCACTATACTGATTTAATTTATCTCAATTTACATGCAAGTATTTGAATTACATTAGGAGAACACTATTAAAGGGTAGGACACACTGAATTTTTTTTTCTTGCTAATAGAAACAACTCAGATTTGGTTATTTCTTTGATTTTTCAACTTCTGGTTAAAACTAATCACCACATTCTAAACCTATAATGTTTAGCATATTTGTTGTACTAGAGTAGTAGGAACAACACTAAATACTAGATGACCACATAGACATATAGAACATCTACTTGAATATAAAGTGATTGACAAGACTCATTTACTCTTGGAGTTATTTCACGTATGTTACAATTTATTTACATAATGACAATGTCTAAAAAACAATATAATTGTATAGATATATAATGAAAGTGAATAATGTCATGTTGAAAGAAGTTGTAAAATCATACAGGTCGGTTACTGACATTTGTAATTAGCTGTTGTATGTCACACAATGGGTCTGATTCTGATTTGTACGGTATTACACAGCTGCAAGGAAGCGCGTGTTCAATACTATACAAATAAAATGCAGCAGGAGGCACTGTAGACACGTCCTGCATGCATCTGCGATCCGAGTGCTTTATCCGATGACCCAGCACCAGATCGCTATTGTGACCATCGGCCGCGATGGATGCAGCCCTCAGCCAGTCTGCATAAGCTGAAGCTTACTCAGACTGCCAGTCGGAAATTGGTCAGCCAGGTCCAGGAAGTCTGCATTGGGGATGATGGGTTCACCTACCCCCCCCTTTTTTTTTTAGAACCGACCCGGTCGCTGCCCCCCACTTCACCCTCAAAACATCACATGTCAATTATGCTGCAGCTTATGGGATACTGCTAGCAATCTCGCAGGACCCATTCTGCACATGCAGACCCCAAACTCAGATTTGTACATAAATCATCGAAATCTGAATCAGGCCCAAAGTACCCTGTGCTGCAGTGTTGCCTTTATAAAAATGTAACAGATTCATTTAAAAAAGGAAATATTAAAATGCTTGCAATGATTACTCCCTCACAGAAAAAAGGGAAAATGCAGGTGCACACTCTAAGCACTAAGAACACTGGTAATCAAAAATATTATAATAAACTCTACAATTTAACATGGAGTAAAACTGAGGTTCTTAACACAATTTTGTACAAAAACCATGTAACATCCCTAATACTGACATAAATGTCTCCAGGTTTTACCAGTCATAGTGTCCATTGTAATATGTAGACAGCAAATGCAAGGATCCATATTAATTAAAAACACCTAAGGGCAGGCAGGTGGGGTCCTAGTCCAGGTAGAATGGACTCCAACTTCAAGTGTACATACATACACACACAATTACAGAGTAAGGGGGGGAGGGGGGCTGGACTGCACACCTTAACATAAGAGGTGCTATTGTGCTGAGACTTGTAGTGCCACACGGGAAAAAGTAATGCAGGTGCACACTATAAGCACTAAGAACACTAGTAATCAAAACAATTATAATAAACAATAAACATAATTACTACCTCTAAGCTAAGAGTAAAAATTTATGGAGATGACCATTCTGCAGGTCTACATTGAGAATATGTAGCTCATTACTGTCATTTCCCGATCACTCAGCTTAGAGGTAACACTTGTCCTGTTGCTAATTGTGTGCCTATTGTGTGTTTTTGTCCACCAGTACAACAGCTTTGAGCAACTCTGCATCAACTTCACCAACGAAAAACTGCAACAGTTTTTCAACCACCACATGTTCGTCCTGGAGCAGGAAGAGTATAAGAAGGAGGGGATCGAATGGGTGTTTATCGACTTCGGCCTTGATTTACAGGCTTGCATCGATCTCATAGAGAAGGTATCACTCCACATGATGCATCATATGTGCCTAGAAATCTCAAACAAAGTAGAATCTGCATTGACCAGTACAAATTAAAACAATTGTTTATTTTAAGTAGAGATGAGCGGGTTCGGATTTACTCAGATTTACCCGAATCTCCTTATTGGCTCACGGACATCACATGTTTTGGTTAGCCAATAAGAAAAATCCAGAAAAAAAGAAGAACTTGCGATAATTCTGGCGGTAAGAACCGAGTAATCCGAACCCGCTCATCTCTAATTTTAAGTAAATAACAGCTGTGAAAGAGATCTTAATACTAAAGTCTAGACCATGTAAGTAAAGCCACCACAATGATCTCTATCTGAGTAGACATCTTTGATGTTTACACTAAGCCCAGAGAACATTCTATAACAAATGAAACACTTTGTTCATATGGTCTAGTTCTTATAAATAAAATCCAATGGGAATTGTAGTATTCTTCATGATCATCGGAGCCAAAATTGTGCAAATAAATTAAGCCAAATTGTGCAAATTGTCAGACAGTCTCAGTGTTTCATTGTTCACTTGTTCTTGAGATATTATATGGTAGATGTTTATGGAACAACAAAAACCTAAATGCCAACATCTAGTGAAAAGCTTCAAGGTTATAACATCTGAATGCAACAAATAACTGACAACTCATATGGTTTTTAACAAATGTTCTTGAAAGGTTATGAATTCAGTTTTATCAAGTTATGTATAGTAATCGCCAATGTGTTATTCTCAGCCCCTGGGCATCCTTTCCATCCTGGAAGAAGAATGTATGTTTCCCAAGGCCTCAGATATGACCTTCAAAGCAAAGCTGTATGACAACCACTTAGGGAAATCTCCCAACTTCCAGAAGCCAAAAGTAGATAAGAAACGCAGATATGAACCTCATTTTGAGCTTGTACATTATGCTGGAGTGGTGAGTATAAAACCCTACATTGCATCTGTTTCAGCAAAACAAGATTGTAATTGAACAAAAATGCGGAGGTATGGGTGATCCCAATTGCAATCCTAGATGTCCCCTCATTCATTAGTAGTATCCATTGTAGGACATCATTATATGTTAGAGTGAAGTGTCAGAATTAGGTTGGATATAATAGTTTCATTTACCCCCCTACCTCAAAAAAACAAAACAAAATATTATATATTTATTTGTGAGACCTGTAAATCTGCCCTCTCGCTCATTAAACGATCCCTCTTCAAAGCCCTCATCTCCTCCCAAACCTCCAACTCTCTTTGCCACCTTCATCTTCCTCCTCCCTCAGTGAACTTTATTTTGCCACCCATTTCACCTCAAAAATAGAGTCCATCCCCTCTGACATTTTATCAGCTGTAAAACTTATAAATAAGTATCAGTGTGTGCATGTGTGTATTGTGTGCTGGTAGTTGCTGGACCTGACAGTTTCATTTCCAAAAGTCCCAAATAACAGAAAGCATTTGCTGAGGCTCTTTTAAAATGGAACCTGACAATTACCGTTATTTGGACAGGTACCTTACAACATTATGGGATGGCTGGACAAAAACAAGGATCCTCTGAATGAAACAGTTGTAGGCGTGTTCCAGAAATCCTCTAACAAACTGCTGGCCAGTCTGTATGAAAAATATGTCAGCTCCTACTCAGGTAATGCATGTAAGCAAGCATGTGTGTATAATAAATAAATATATAAATATGAATATATATATATGCACATACAGATATAGCCATGCTCATCTAGCTGTGATGCGGCATGCTGAACAGTGGCTACCTGTATTTGTCAATCGCTCCATTAATTCCATTAGGAATTATTGGAGCGATTGCCAGCTGCAAATAGTCACAGCCCGGCATGCCATGCCGCAAGCCTTGTTGCAGCATGCTGTATCGCAGCAAAGATGACCATAGCCACATCTGTATATCACAGATGCGGTATGAGATAGCACTCACACAAGGCCAGCATAGTGGTGAAGGCTCCAAATGTAATTGTAATAAATGCAATCACCTCATCTAACCAGGATAAAGCATGGGTCCAGCACTTGAATAAAGTAGTATGTAGAAAGTTTTATTAAGAGGAAACATGCAAATCATGTGATTGCAGCAGGTGCCCAACGAACTTTTAAATTGTTCACATCAGTTTTCCTCAGGGACCCCGGATATGAGCAGTTTTAATGTACATAAATTAATACGTAGGGGTTGGGAGACTTCGGAGAAGTAAATATTGAACAAATGGGAGCAGGGTGTGCGGTGTGGACCCCCTGTACCCAGGGCCCATGTGCACTGCACATACTGCACCAATACGCCACTGAATCTCTTCCCAATACTCATGGGAGCACAAGAGCTAACTTTTTAAAATGATTGGGGGTGCTTACATTACACCTGCTTAAATGGCATGCATAGACATGATTAGTGACAAACAATATAACATATATTGTCACTAATAATATAATATAGCACCCACATTCGTATGAATGGGAGCACTTAGCACCTGTGTAAGATGAAAGCTCATTTCGTGAAAACTAACAGATAAAGGCCCCCATTTATCAAGCCTTGGACAGTGATAAATAGCACGGCGATGAAGTACCAACCAATCAGCTCCTAACTGTCATGTTACAGGCTGTGTTTGAAAAATGACAGTTATGAGCTGGTTGGCTGGTACTGTACTTTATCACCGTGCTATTTATCACTCTCCAAGGCTTGATAAATCTGGGCCAATGTACAAGATTTTAACAGTTTTATCAAAGAAAACAGATGTACGTTTCTTTAACTATTGAAAAAGCAGTGGTATGTTGGCAGGGGTTGGATTTGTGTGACCAGCGGTCGGGAGATTGGCGGTCACCATACCGACGCTGGGCTTTTTTTTAATGCCCAGCGGGGGCAAGTGCAACAAACCCCCTTGCGGGCACGCTGTGCTCACCATGCTGCGTGCTTGGTGGTTGCGCTCGCCACAGGTTCTATTGTAGGGTGACCATAATATCCCTTTAATCTGAGACACCTATGATTTACACAGGTTCTGTGGCTGGCTAAAACCAGTTGAAATTCAGGCTAGAGTTTAGCCAGCCACAGAACCTGTGTAAATCATAGGCGTCCCAGACTAAAGAGATATTATGGTCACCCTATCTATTCTCACTCCATGGGTGTTGTGGGCACCCACGAGTGGAAATAGTTCCTGTTAGTCAGCATGCCGATTGTCGAGATTGTGAGGGGGCGGGATCCCGGCAGTCGGTATTGTGACTGGCAGTCTCCTGACCACTGGTCACATAACTACATCCCGTTGGCAGTCATTAACCTGATGTTACAGGCAAAATCTGGGATAGAAATGAGCAGAGCTTGCCTTACTTGAGCACTGCCCTGTTTTAGTCTCCCGTAGGTGCTGATCTAGAGTTGATATGAGAGACTGTCCACATATATTTTGGAATATAATTATTTCCATATGTGTTTCTTAGCAGTAACAAAGCTTTATTACTCCTGCAGATGGACAGCAAAAGACTGGAGTGAAAGAAAAACGCAAGAAAGCAGCTTCATTTCAAACAGTGTCTCAGCTTCACAAGGTAAATAATAAAATGCAATGGTGATCTAGTCTTGCAGCTTACTAAGATGGGAGTTCTATTTAAGTTTCCCATAGCAACCAATCATATTCTACTTATTTATCTAGCACCTTCTTCTAGAAGATAATATGTGGAATCTGATTGGTTGCTATGGGCAACATTCCATCTTAAATAGAACTCCCATCTTAGTAAATTTACCCCTAAATGTAAAGTCCAGCTTTCCTTCAAAGCATAGATAACATGAATATCATCATAACTTTCCTTTGATCAATCAACAATTAGATCTGGTTAGTGCAAGATTTACAGTGATGAAAATGTCTGATTGCCATGGGTCACTAGAAAGGGGCTTCCAATACAGGAGGCTTCTGCTACTCAAAAATATGAGGCAGCCAATTTTACAGCAGGTTCTACCCTGCAACCTGGGGGTGACAATAAAAAATAACAAGAATATATAATATTGGGCGCAAAGCAAGATAGCGTAAATGCAAATTGAAAATGTATATCATGCTAAAAGTGAAAAATATCCTTGGATTGCAGTCTTATGATGTTGTTGAAAACCGTAGGTGATCCAATAATGAATTCCAATGTGACTTCTGCACCTCTTACAGGGGAAGGTGGAGGCAGTAATTCAGGGCAAGGCCTGTAAGATTGGGGCCTATAGGATTGTGCTTACTTGCTTTACTTTTGGGGTGTGACTTTTAGGAATCCTCCAAATAGCAATGTGACAATATTAGGTGTTAGTTAAATGTTCACATGGAGAGAGTAATACTGTACTTTGCATAATATATTACCACAAGAACAATTACCATAGAACTTATTAAAATATTGTATGTATAGCTCCCAAATTTGCATTTATGCTCTTCCACTTAGTGCCCAATATTACATATACTTGTCATTTCATGAGACACTGAATGTTTGCACTTTCTAGAATGGAGTGCCCTGTCTATATGAAATAGTTTATGTGGCTTGATAAATCCACATATAAGTTTGTGAGGATTCCCTGTCATGGCGGAGTGACAAAGTATTGTCTCTGTGAGTGTGAGGTAGTTAAGACTTGCAGTGATGTTTAGTTAAATCCATTTCTTGAACATCACTTTAAGTCTGTACTGCTTCCCGCTCTACTGCACACACCAGAGTTGAGATCAGTGAAACAAGATGGAAGATAGGGTAAGAATCTGGAACTGAATAACAAATGTAACATGTGGGCTAAGGAACGACATGCGGTAAATTGATTGAAAGAGGCTATGACATATTTGCCTGTGTTAAATTTATGTCAGTAGTACTTGGGCTTTATAAGTAACAACTATCTTATTCACTTTCTGACCACATAATGACTTCAGACTGCCATAAAAAAGGTGATGGATTGCCCCTCCATCTAGTGCTGGTGCAGTACCAGGCTTTCAGTGATGGCCTCCAATTTAAGAGCTGTATTCAAGATACAATGTATTTGCTTTGTGGCTGCCACACTTACAGTTTAAAATTTGGAATGCCACAGGAACCAGGCTGGGTTCTCCCTGGTGGCTCTTATAAGACCACCAATGATAGTGGTTTGCTGTTACCTATTGGTATTGGCATACACAGAGGGATTTTACTACCTCACTTTCATCCACCAAAATCTAAAAGTAAAAAAAAATAAAAAAATTTAGAGCTTGACTCATGCCTGTCTGGCAAAATTGTAAACAGTGTTTTTGCTTTAAAAAAAAAGATAGAATAGAAAAAAAATATATTAATTATAATTAATTTTGATTGAATAAATCCACACTGGCCTTTTGTTGTTGTACAGGAGAATCTGAATAAACTGATGACTAATCTTCGCTCAACACAGCCTCACTTTGTGAGATGCATCATTCCTAATGAGAGCAAAACTCCAGGTATGAGGCCACTGCACAGCATAAGATGTGGGACATGGCCTACTGTGTACATTCCTGAAATCTATATAATAATTTGCTAAGGTCTGTCCATCTCCGACATTTGCACTCTCCAATGGATCCCACTGTTAGCGAGACAGGACAGACCTTAGCCTAGTAAGGGAGGAGGAACATGCTGCCTGGAACCGGGTTAGTGGACGGACGGGATGACAGGTTTTGGGGGTAGGGCACTTACTAGTAGAATAATATTTGACAGGTGTACCCCATAATGTTAGTGGTAAGTGATATTAAAAGTCATCAATGACTATTGTGACCATATAAAGGATGAAGGTTACTTCAAATAAAACTAACAGGGAGATAAGTTATTCCTCATGAAACAGGTTTTCCTAATGAAAGCTTAACTAACAGCATCTCCATTTTATATTATATTTGCAGAAGATTCAGTTACCTATATTGCTTAATCTGGAACCACCACCAACAAACAATATGATTAAAGAAAATAGGGAAAAGATAGCTAACACAGAGTATGATGATTATGTATCATATGCATAAGCATGAACATGTATTATTATATATTTATATATAACTATTGATTGTCCTTGTGAAGATGAATGTTTGTTCTGTGATTTTCATAATGATTATTCTTCAGGTGTTATGGATCCTTTCATGGTCCTTCATCAATTGAGATGCAATGGTGTTCTGGAGGGAATTCGAATTTGCCGTAAGGGGTATCCCAACAGACTTCTGTATGCTGATTTTAAGCAAAGGTAAGTAAGATATGAAACCTCACTGAGATCTTCATTTGTAATGTTGGCTACACACAAGTCTATCTGTTCAGATAACCATGTGTTTGCTAAAATCTGGCAGATATCACTATTAGCGGCTTGTGTGTACAGTCATATGTCAACAGTCAATTTTCAGATATGCTTGATTGTGCTAATTCTATTAGCTACTTCTCTTGTATCCCCAAATTGTATTGTACACAAGTCATTATGGGCCCAATTTGGCGCTATCTGTTAATGACAAAATGACTGTGTGTGTATCCAGTATAATTCATTCTACTCTTACTATGTTCGCAGGTATCGGATCCTCAATCCTAATGCTATTCCAGATGACAAATTTGTTGACAGCAGAAAAGCCACTGAAAAATTATTGGGTTCATTGGACATTGATCATACACAATACAAATTTGGACACACTAAGGTACTTGGCATCTGCCTCCTATTCCACTTCAAATAACAATTTAATTTTGCAATAGCACTAATATGATGGAGGGTAATTTGTGTATTTAAAATACAAACATATTACTAGAACCATATTTCTCTTTTTCATCCAGTTGGCTAACACTGGCTCCTGGGGATGTAGACTTCATGACATTGGCTCTTTAAATAAAATATGTATGCAATAACTCTTTACTTTCCATATCCCCATCTTGCTACGGACTACATTTTCTAAAACCCGTTGCTTTCATTATGAAGGCTTATTCTACCAGTTTGATGAGCAGCTCGCCGTTGGTACTTTGACTGAGCAGCTGTGTAACTTTCAGTTCATAATGTTACCAAATTTTGCAAATTAAATATGTTTGAGGCAAAATATGCTAGATATGGGCACCCAAAGTGAGAAGACTGTACCTCAACGAGGGTGCAGATGTGTGTTGTCCTGTTCTGTATTACCCAATCGGATGATAGCAAAAATTATATATTTATACCCCTTTCTCTGAATCCATTAGCACTGGTTCTCAAACTGTGTGCTGTGGCACCCTGGGGCAGGGGTGCATTGGATTGGTGGTCCAGGACCAATTCAAATTATTTATGGTCAATGTGATAGGCTAAACCAATGCTGGTGGAGGTCAATCATAAAATATGTGGACAAACAGAAACAAATCTTGTCACAGATCCTCACCACACAGCTGAACCTAAGGATGATATATAAAAACAATGTACTTATTGATAAATTTAAAAATAAATATTATATTAAGAAACTTTTGGCCTAGGGGTGCTACGAAAAAAATTCTGATCCTCTAGGGTGCCGTGATTCAAAAAAGTTTGAGAACCACTGCATTAGAGGACACTGCGTGGCCACCCCTTCACACTCTACGGTAAATGTTATTTTCTGGGAGATGTCGGTTCTCTCTTTTTCTTCTCTGCCCTGTGTGACCTGGATAGAAAGATAACCGACGGTCCAGCAGGATAGGGATCTATCTATGGGGCAAATCTCCAGAAAAGTGAAAATAAAGTTCAAAAAATAAAAATTTGATTTCACAGTTGTTTAATTATACCAAAGCAATCTCTGAAGTATATTTAAACAGAAAATGCATTTTACAAACATGTACCCTTACACACTTCACAGAAATTATTCATTGCATTCTGTTAAGGTAGAAAATATTATTTTCTGAGTCCCGTGCATCCCACACTTTTCATTTTTTTTTTCTTTTAAACTGGTCTGTTAAGAAATTGTTGTATGAAAACTTTGGGGGTCATTCGGACCTGATCGCTCACTAGCAGTTTTTTGCAGTTCTGTGATCAGATAGTCACCGCCTACAGGGGAGAGTATTTTAGCTGTGCAAGTGTGCGATCGCATGTGCAGCCGTGCGGTACAAAAAAAACCTTTGTGCAGTTTCTGAGTTGGCCAGAACTTACTCAGCCACTGCAAACACTTCAGCCTGTCTGGGGCCGGAATTGATGTCAGACACCCGCCCTGCAAACGCTTGGACACGCCCGCATTTCCCCAACCACTCCCTGATAACTGTCAGTTGCCACCCACAAATGCCTTCTTCCTGTCAATCACCTTGTGATCAGCTGTGCGAATGGATTCTTCAAAACACCCATTGCACAGCAACGATCCGCTTTGCACCTGTGTGATGCGCCTGCTTATAGCGGTGCATACGCATGCGCAGTTCCGTACTGATCGCAGCACTGCCAAAAAAGCTAGCATGTGATCAGGTCTGAATGACCCCCTTAATTGCAAGTAGCAATTTTAAGTCTCACTAAAATCTTGGTATTTTGGATAAGTATGTTGTATGAATTTGTAAAGCTGTCCCAAGCTTCACCAGGAGAATCGCCCTTAAGCCTCAGGGTCTAGTGTTCCCAAATGGTTTTAATGAAAAGGATTTATTGTTAATATAAAAAAAATCCAATTTTTTTGTTGGTGGAAATGTGACAATTATTTGGTACACGATATATGATCCAACTACATTTTGAACTTCCTTGAGATATTTACTATAAATGAATAATATTGGAGAATGTATAATAAAATACGACAATTTAAAAAAAAAAAGATGAGTAATTTTATTTTTAGCACATAAAAATGTGCAATTTATGAAATGTGATTTTATTGTAACACATCTTTACGTAACTGTGATATCTGGACAACCAGAAGAAAACATCTTACTATGTATATGTGCCCTGTACTCACCTTGGCATTGTGCACTGTCTTACTAGGACTTTCAGTTGTCCTTGTTTGTTGTAGCCTTTGGGTTCATAGCTAGTTTTACAACCATCCCATTTAAACTGACATTTGATGGATCATCACATAGTGGAATGATTGCTTATATTTCAGCCTTCCCTGACTACTCAGCTGTTGGTATCATATTTCATAAAATCTGACACCAGCATCTGTCCAGTTGGAGTTAAAACACAGGTATGCTTTGTGCCCAAGTGAGTTTATGGCAAAGTCTGATGTAGTTTACATCAGCTTACCGTTTGTTTTGTTCATTAATACTTTTTTTGCTGTACTAATTCTACTAGTTCTTCAATTTCAGCTTTGATGTAAGTACATAGTGGGGTCCTGTACTAGATCTGGCAGTCATTGCGGCACTCAGATAACAGCATAAATAAAATTGGAAATATTTGGCTTGTATAGGTCTTTTTCAAAGCTGGGCTGCTTGGTCAGCTGGAAGAGATGCGAGATGAACGTCTGGCCAAGATTATCACAATGATCCAAGCTAGAAGCCGGGGAAGAATTATGAGGATTGAGTATGGGAAGATCATTGCAAGAAGGTAATTTTTTTCACAATGTTGAACTGTGAGAGTCAATTCTGTAAAATTGGTGATGATCTTCCACACAGAACATGCTGAACTGCAATATACCCTAATACTTGTAGCTCTACCCATTACATTGTACCACCTACAGCCATGACTGTGTTAACTCCTGTCCTTGCAGAGATGCATTGCTGGTTATCCAGTGGAACATACGAGCCTTTAATGCTGTCAAAAACTGGTCATGGATGAAACTATTTTTCAAGATTAAGCCCCTGCTGAAATCCGCACAGACCGAAAAAGAGATGGCCAACATGAAGGAAGAATTCTTGAAGTTGAAAGAAGCTCTGGAGAAATCTGAAGCCAAAAGGAAAGAGTTGGAGGAGAAACAGGTGACGCTGTTCCAAGAGAAGAATGACCTTGGTCTGCAGCTCCAAGCAGTAAGTTATATACCATAGCTTACTTTATCCTGCTGGATCATAAAATAAATATTTTCATTTTTTAGCACAACTTGCTTATATTTAACCCTTTGGTGACTAGTATAGTTTGTCTATTTTTTTTTTATATGGTGCATTACCAATGTTTTCAATTACTTGTGGTTTTACAAATATCGTTAACAATGTCATTAACAATGGAGATTCCAAAATTATATTTCAACTGTTTTATTGTAGGAGCAAGACAATCTTGCAGATGCAGAAGAGCGCTGCGATCTGCTAATCAAAACCAAAATCCAATTAGAGGCCAAAGTGAAAGAGCTAAATGAGAGAGTAGAAGATGAAGAGGAGATGAATTCTGATCTGACTTCAAAGAAGCGGAAGCTGGAAGATGAATGTGCTGAACTTAAAAAGGACATTGATGACCTAGAAATTACACTGGCTAAAGTAGAGAAGGAGAAACATGCAACTGAAAACAAGGTAAGTTAATTATATGTGCCTTGTTCATTAACTGGCACAAAGCGTTCATTACTAAATAAAAACATAAAAAAAGTAATTGGTTCTGTTTTAGAACTGCAGCTTGTCATGTGGAAACCTAAGTTATGTACACACTGTGCAATAACTGGGCTGAACAGCTGATTTTAATTGGCTAAGTCCACTTTCTGCACATGGTGTACACAGCACCCAGGGCTAAATTTTGTTTAAAAACCAGTTGGAATCTGCTATTCTGATCTGGCCTGCTGCACAACATTTGTCAGTAGCGATAAGCAATTATCGTGCTCACTTTGTAGTGTGTACATGATCTGCCTGATATAGTTCTTTTAAAAATGTCACCGTTGATGATTTTTAGGACATAAATCGTTCAGATGAGAACAGATAATTGAGTAGGGTGTATACTGGACATTAGATTTTCTCAAGATCATTTCATCTCTCACAAAACAAAAATGTGGATAGTTTCTCATGTGTAAGGTGTGTAGCCTTAGTTACCGAACGTGCAATCTTCCCATCATTAGGTAAAGAACCTTGTTGAAGAGATGGCTGCTCTAGATGAGATCATTGCTCGACTGACCAAAGAAAAGAAGGCTCTGCAGGAAGCTCATCAGCAAGCCCTGGATGACTTACAGGGAGAAGAAGACAAAGTCAACACACTCACCAAGGCAAAAGCTAAGCTGGAGCAACAAGTGGATGATGTACGTTTTTCCACTAATAGTGTGATATAGACTATCCTCTAATAAATATCCTCACAAATTATTAATAGAATTGGTATTATGATTATTTTATTTATATGGAAGTCCAACATATTTTACTACCTATGTGCCTTTAGCTGGAAGGGTCTCTGGAACAAGAGAAAAAATTGCGCATGGATTTAGAGCGAGCAAAGCGAAAGCTAGAGGGAGATCTGAAACTGACCCAGGAATCGGTGATGGATCTGGAGAATGACAAGCAGCAACTGGAAGAAAAACTAAAGAAGTGAGTGATAGAGAATAAGCAGCACATAATCGCCAGAAACAGCTTTTATAGAAGAATTAAGATTGGTTTTGTCAGGTTATATAAATGCTCATGAATTGTTGTGTTGTATCTTCAGTGACATAGTCATACATTTCACAGGGAAACACTGGCAGCTACTGCTCCCATGTGTCCCAGTAGTATTTGGAAATACAGATCATCTTTGATGATGGTCATAATGGTTTATTATAAAACTTTCCAACGTGGACAACACTATTTATGAATTTATTATTTTCCACAGAAAAGATTTTGAGATAAGCCAACTAAATTCAAGGATTGAAGATGAGCAAATAATGTCTGCTCAGTTACAGAAGAAAATCAAAGAACTACAGGTAATACAGCTGACTTCTCTGACACCTCCTGCTTAAAATCCAAAAAGTCTGAAAGATTATGAGACCTCGATTTTCAGTATGACTACAGATCATGAAAGCAAGATCAAGCAAGCTTTTGCCCTTCTCCTCCACGGGTGGTTTCTGTCCTCCCTGAGCTCACCTTAGGACACTTATGTTTTAATAGGTGTACCACGCCAGTCAAACGCCCTTAAGCGGGTTTTAATATTGCATTTAAACATATATATCTTATGGTAATCTCATAATTTAGAAACCTGTTATTTAACATTTAATTTCTTAAAATAAATAAATAAAGAAGTGGATTTTTCTAATGTTAAAAATAAGACTGATGCAATTTACTAATAGCTTATTTTGCCACTAAGGCACGTATTGAAGAACTTGAAGAAGAGCTGGAAGCCGAGAGAGCTACCAGAGCAAAGGTGGAAAAGCAGCGCTCTGAGGTCGCAAAAGAGCTGGAGGAATTGAGTGAGCGGCTAGAAGAGGCTGGTGGGGCCACTTCTTTGCAGATTGAGATGAACAAGAAGCGAGAAGCTGAATTTTTGAAGCTGCGCAGGGATCTGGAAGAAGCCACTCTACACCACGAAGCTACTGCTGCTGGCTTGCGGAAAAAACACGCGGACACAGTGGCTGAGCTTGGAGAACAGATTGACAGTCTGCAGAGAGTCAAGCAGAAACTGGAAAAGGAGAAGAGTGAGATGAAGATGGAACTGGATGACTTGTCTTCCAACATTGAGCAACTCGCCAAAAATAAGGTTTGAATATGACCTTTCATAATCATTATTAACCTTTATATGGCGCCATAAGAAGTCCACAGCGCCTTACAAACTGTAAAAACATAAAACAGAGCAAACATAAGAAAATAGTGCAAAGAACTATTGCAGAACGCATAATTTGCTCAGACATTATTAATATCTATATTAAAACAATCCTAAACTGTTCTTGTATTATAGGGGAATGCAGAGAAGTTGTGTCGCACGTATGAGGATCAGCTAAGTGAGGCAAAGTGCAAGGTGGATGAATTGCAGCGACAGCTTGCAGATATCTCTCTACACAGAGCCAGACTGCAGACAGAAGGCGGTAAGGTTACTCCTAACAGAGGAAATGGAATTCAGTTCTCCAAAATGTATGCCTCAATGAATCCAGAGTGCACGGACAGTATACTCCTATCCCAAATGTTTCACATGTAAAAAAAATTCCAAACTAATTTGTAAATTATTATTAAAACATGAATCCGACTTTCTGTAATTGAAAAGGTAACCTCATCCACACAGGTGGTAAGAGACCGCTACTAGAGTATATATCTAGTAATCGATGCATGAATATGTTTTTAAATAAATTAGGTTACTTGGATGACATAATCCCCATATGTATGAAGCAGTCATTCTCATGGCTATGGCAATATACAAATCTTTAAACCTGAGATATGTTGGAATAAAAATATATCAGCATGTTTAAATGATTGTATGCCAGACATTTCTGTAAAATTCAACAGTATTTACTTGGAAGTGATAAGGAAAAGATTTGTAATTATAGAAGTAAAGAAGGCCTCAAAATAAACTGTAACGCCTTACTGGTCATCTTAGATCAGTGCGCATTGACTGGCCATTGGCACTGAGACTATGATCTTTTAAATATGCATTCTAAGCAACGAATAATGCAGTACAAGTATCTTGATCTCAGGGCAACATAAAACCTCAAATATGATTCTAATGTATCTATGTGGCCAATTAGGAGAACTCACCCGACTCCTGGAGGAAAAGGAGTCTCTTGTCAACCAGCTAAGTAGAGGCAAGGCTTCCTTCACCCAAACCATTGAAGAGCTGAAGAGACAGTTGGAAGAGGAGACAAAGGTGTGAAATGTCTGCTATAGACGGATACTGTTTATACTGTAATACTCTCTTCAGGATACATGCGTCATGCTGTACTGCACTGGGTGTAGGATATTGCGGCATTAGGCAAACCACTATAATAATTATCTCTGCTCTTACAGTCAAAAAATGCATTAGCGCACGCATTGCAAGCTTCCCGTCATGACTGTGACCTCATGCGAGAGCAATATGAAGAGGAACAGGAGGCCAAAGCGGAGTTACAGAGGTCTCTATCAAAAGCAAATGCAGAGGTTGCCCAGTGGCGGAACAAGTATGAAACAGATGCCATTCAGAGGACAGAAGAGCTGGAAGATGCCAAGTATGTTTCATTACTATTCATGCTGTGAAGTGGTTTATGTCCCCATAAATGTTTGTATCTCTGGCTAAGGTGAATATATGGCTTTATTTATTTTTTTCCAGGAAGAAGTTGGCAGCGCGGCTACAGGATGCGGAGGAGGCAGTAGAAGCTGCTAATGCCAAGTGCTCTTCCTTGGAGAAAACCAAGCATCGCCTTCAGACGGAGATTGAAGACCTGGTTATTGACTTAGAGCGAGCAAATTCTGCTGCTGCAGCATTAGACAAAAAGCAAAGAAACTTTGACAGGATCCTGTCAGAGTGGAAGCAGAAGTATGAGGAGACCCAGGCTGAGCTGGAGGCCTCACAGAAGGAGTCCCGCAGCCTGAGCACCGAGCTCTTCAAGCTAAAGAATGCATATGAAGAGTCTCTGGACAATTTAGAGACAATGAAGCGTGAGAATAAAAATCTACAAGGTATGAAAACAAAACAGAGGGATCACGTTTTTTTTTTTTTTTATGGGAATAAGTCCACAACAGATCAGGTGCTCACTAAGGGAACTATTGCCTGGTTTCCTGTCCCATGAATATACACATTATTTGTCCATATTAATACGGCATTATGGTTAGCAGAATTAATAAACTTGCCACATTGACCAGTTAGTTATGCATAATAGTCTCAACCACAAGCTTTCAGTATCCTGAAATTTCTTATACCTCTTTCATCTGACTCCACTCTAGAGGAGATTGCTGATCTCACAGACCAGATAAGTGCCAGCGGCAAAATGATTCATGAACTTGAAAAGGTAAAGAAGGCCCTGGAAAGTGAGAAGAGCGACATCCAGGCAGCTCTAGAGGAGGCCGAGGTGAGTGATCACAAATGTTTTTTCTCTGGGCAATTGTGCTAGAATAATATAATTTGTTGAGTCCAAGTTTTGTAATTAAGTTTAAACTACTTTACAGGGAGCTCTAGAACATGAAGAAAGCAAGACCTTGCGGATACAACTAGAGCTGTCCCAGATTAAGGCCGATGTGGACAGGAAAATAGCTGAAAAAGATGAAGAGATTGAAAATCTCAGGTACTGTAAGGCTGTCGTTTTGCCTATGACAAAATTAATTTCGGTGATGCTCATTACATCCAGTTCATAAAGCATTTTATAGCTTTAATTGAAATCGGCCATGATAGCACTAAGCAAAATTGAAACAAAACTGAAAGCCTGCGCTTTGTTTTACCCATATTGTACATGGTACCAGCGGGGGAGCAGTATTAATGCCATGTATTTATCCAAAACAGAAAAACTTTTGCAATCATTGCGAACAATTATTACTATATCTAGCGCAGACAGCAGAAGTCTTTCTGTTTTGTGAAACTAAGTCAGAAGCTGCAGCAAGGACATGAGGGAATGAAAATCTTTTTGAAAGTAACTTTATCCTACATTGAGAGGGCTATAGTTTATCCCCAGCTGTCTCTCAACTGAAAAGAAATGATCAATACACCAAAAAACATTTTAATCCTCTTCATGCAATCATTACTATCTAGTAGTTTACAGGAAAATTACAGAGATATACTTTTCCCATTTAGACGTAATCACCAGCGTGCCATGGAATCCATGCAGGCGAGTCTAGATGCAGAGGCTAAAGCCAGAAATGAGGCTATTAGACTGAAAAAGAAGATGGAAGGAGATCTGAATGAAATGGAGATCCAGCTCAATCATGCCAATCGGCAGGCTGCAGAGTCCCAGAAAATGGTCCGACATCTGCAGTCTCAGATCAAGGTTGGTCTTTTGTAAATGAGAGCGGTCTAGCAGCAGGCTATAGTGTGGTCACCTACAGCACTCCAGTGATCTTTTCTTACATCATGTTTTTGGTTTTTACATTTTTCAGTAAAACTAATCAACACAATAACTTAAGGAATCACATGCATCAATCCGTACAGTGGCTACATCATATGTTGTTATATCTTTTTATTATATATCTATATGACATACTATAGCCTGTGGAAAAAAACATCCAAACACATACCCCAATCAAAGATCAAGGTCACAGTTTCTAATGTTGCATGTGAAATATTCATCCCTCATATCGTACAATAGCCATCAATGTGTATTACAGTAATACGAGTAAAGTTCTCCATACCTTTACCAATTCTCCCAAACGGTCTCCCACTTTTTGAGTGGGCGTTATGAACAGTATGGATGGTGTAACGGTTAGCAATACTGCTTCACAGCACTGAGCTCATGGGTTCGATATGGATAGTGTAATGGTTAGCATTACTGCCTCAAAGAACTGAGGTCATGGGTTTGATTCCCATCACAGCCCTGTTTGGGGTTTGTATATTGTCCCGATGCTTCGAAGGTTTCCTCCTTCAATCCAAAAATATACTGGTAGGTTAATTGGTTCCCAGCAAACATTTTTAACCATAGTGTGTGTGTTTGTACATGTGAAAACTAGATGAGCCTAGTGGTTCCTATATGCCATCAAATTCTATGTTTTAACATTATATATATATTTAGATTTCTATATATGGGTGCATAATCAATGACTTCCAAAGATATTCATAAAAATAAATTTTATATATTTGTCTTCTATCTAATACAGGTTGAGTATCCCTTATCCAAAATGCTTGGGACCAGAGGTATTTTGGATATCGGATTTTTCCGTATTTTGGAATAATTGCATACAATAATGAGATATCATGGTGATGAGACCTAAATCTAAGCACAGAATGCATTTGTGTTACATATACACCTTATACACACAGCCTGAAAGTAATTTTAGCCAATATATTTTATAACTTTGTGCATTAAACAAAGTGTGTCTACATTCACACAATTCGTTTATGTTTCATATACCTTATACACACAGCCTGAAAGTCATTTAATACAATATTATTAATAACTTTGTGTATTAAACAAAGTTTGTGTACATTGAGCCATCAAAAAACAAAGATTTCAGTATGTCACTCTAACTCAAAAAAGTCCGTATTTCGGAATATTTGGATATGGGATACTCAACCTGTATACTCAAGACATACCTAAATATGATAAATGACTGCCCTAGAATAGCCTCCACTAGCTGAAACAATGGCCAGCCTGGTACTGCAAGGAAATCTAGAAAGGTATTGGGAACCATCAGCCCCATTTTAGTATTAGAACTATACATAAGTGTAAATTTTATGTTGGCTTGATTTTCCGGTTGTATATAACATGATTATAATTTTGAAAATTCTGTAAAGGGGATGCAGCCTCGGGAGATGATGCAATATTATTTATGTATTTGTACTATAGGATTTGCAGATTGAGTTGGATGATACTCTCCGACACAATGATGACCTGAAAGAACAAGCAGCAGCTCTGGAGAGACGTAATAACCTGCTGCTGGCTGAGGTGGAGGAACTGCGGGCAGCACTGGAGCAAGCAGAGAGGGGCAGGAAGTTGGCAGAGCAGGAACTACTGGAGGCTACAGAGAGGGTCAACCTACTGCACTCACAGGTATGGTGAACAACAGAATAGCTGATGTGGCGGGGAAACATTAGTGTCCTAACAACTCATCCAAACCAAATATGTGCTGATGTAGATTTATGAAGGAGTTGAACGATTTTCCATATTTCTCCATTCCAGAACACTGGCCTGATTAATCAGAAGAAGAAGTTGGATGCAGACATCTCACAGTTATCAACTGAGGTGGAGGAAGCTGTTCAGGAATGTCGCAATGCTGAGGAGAAAGCCAAGAAAGCCATCACTGATGTAGGCTTAATTCTGAAAAACACATACCTAGTTTATATAGAAGAGGATGTACTGAATAATAACACATAAGGCTCTTACATAGAGCAGCATTTTATAAGAGTTGAAGTGACAATAACAGTGTATCCACTTACATTTTATGGTCCAAAAGATTAAGTTGCATGGGATTGGTAGTACTTCATATTTGCTTTTAAACCAAGGATATTTTGATTGTAATATAATCTTGATGTTACCTACACAGGCAGCAATGATGGCAGAGGAACTGAAGAAAGAACAAGACACTAGCGCACATCTTGAGAGAATGAAGAAAAACATGGAACAAACCATCAAAGATCTACAAATGCGTCTTGATGAAGCTGAACAAATTGCGCTGAAAGGAGGGAAGAAACAGATACAAAAACTTGAAGCAAAGGTCAGAATCTCATCTCTAAGGCAGCCTACAATCTTCCTTATTTGTTCTTTGTAACCGTCTTACTGCATCTTGTCCACATACAGCAGAGCCCAAACACACAATATGTACAATACGGTCTAAGGACTAAGCCATAAACCGTAATAGGGTAGATAAGGGTACAAACAATGGGAAGCGGTTAAAAAAAAACGCTAGTCGGGATCCCAGGAGCCGGTATTTCGTACTGAAATCCAAACACCTTAACACTTATTGGTTGTGGTGTGGAAGTCTTTTAATACACACCACAAACATTACAAGAAGTTTTCAGAGTGGATTCCTTTTAAATCATACAATTGTTCTGTAGACACATGAAGTAGGAAGTAAAAGACAGGCTCAGATTTGGGTCACTGGCCATCAAGAACAGCGTGCTCTGGTGTCGCATTCATCTATCCATCAGCATTAATTTTGTTTGTTACAACAGGTGAGAGAGCTGGAAGGAGAGCTGGAGAATGAGCAGAAGAAGAACGCTGAAACCCAAAAAGGAATTCGCAAATACGAGAGGAGGATAAAGGAACTCACCTACCAGGTAATACGGCCACATATCAATGTTACAGAGCACTGCCCCCGATTCTGGGGCTGGAGTGGGTTTAATGTTAAAAACAAAAACAATAAAATTTTGTGCTTGATTATTCCACTAAAAAGAGCTTTGAGGGTTTGAATATGACAATATTATGTACTACTCTGGCCCATGGCTGAAAGAAAGGAAGCACTGAATTAAAATGTTAAGTACTTAAATCATAATACATTTTACTGCTAAAATAACTTTTTAAAGTGTCATATTGGTCAATAGCAGCTTTTGGGTCTTTTAGCCCCACAAACTGTACTGAATGCTATTTATACAGAAATGTAGCGTATAGTCACAGACATTATCAGTGACATCACCGTGTGATATACAAGGCATTACTATTAGGTTCAGTTAAAACTGGATATACAGTATTTGTTACTATAATAGTTGCTACTAATTTGATGTAGATCGGTTAGTATTACTTAGTAATAATACCACCATTGGACATTCCCATGACTCTAATGCACTCTCCTGGTTATAGTTATATAAAACACAGGCCCCAACTCTTGAAAACAAAAGGGTCAAAATATTATTGTTCGCCCATAAGACCTTTCTCAAATTGATGTAAAATAAAAGGCTGTTCAATATGTTACAAAAGAAATGGGCTTAGTGATAGGTGTAAACTATCTCCAGCCTTGAAGAACATGGTAGAGTAACCAACACTAGAACACAAGAAAGAGACATTTATATTTTAACAATGAAATAAACAAGTTATATTTGTTACAGACTGAAGAAGACCGGAAGAATCTGGCACGAATGCAGGATCTAATAGATAAACTGCAAATGAAAGTCAAGAGCTACAAGCGCCAGTCTGAAGAGGCTGTAAGCAACAAACACTGTCACTAATACTGCAGAATACTACACCATTACCAGACCAGAGCTAACCTGTACTCGTAGTGTGATGACTTAGTCACTTTGATATGAAATTAAATCACTAATATATGAATGTAAATGAGCAGTGTGTATGTTTACACTAAGTCATACGTTCAGTATTTTAGCAGGATGAACATTAGCTAGAACTATACAGTAATATGGTACTTTTAAGAATTAGTGCTCATTTCATGAAGCTGTTATATGGGATGGGTGAGTTGCTCATTGAAAGTGATGATTGTTGTGTAGACAGTCAATGTTCACAAGCATGCACTTCTACACCAAGTAATATGAGAATGTAAGTTGGTCAGACATTTGTGATGTAGAAAAGCTTTTGATATTAACAGGTCATAAATTAAACTAACCATAGTGTGCATGCAGATATTTCATATGCTTCATTATCAATTATTACAAAGGTGAACAAACCTTTTGCACAATACAGGAGACCCAGGCCAACTCCAACCTAGTGAAGTACAGAAAAGTCCAACATGAGTTAGATGATGCAGAAGAACGTGCAGATGTGGCAGAGGCACAAGTCAACAAGTTGCGTGTCCGAACCAGAGAAGCTGCTACCTCCAAGGTAGGAATGAAAGCTGCTCACTGAGGAACTAGAACTAATCACCTGCTTTAAATAATGGGATTGTTGTATTTACGTTAAACCATTTCTTCAGTTTATTGTTGGATATTATAAAACCCATTGGATTTAGCGTGTTGTGCAGTGAGAAGCACACATGCTTTACACCCCAAAGGTTACCTGGGAACTTCTACTTAGTCTGACAAAGCCCCAAAAGACAAATAAAGTGGAGGGCACTAAGTGTACGCAATGAGAAAAGGATTTCAAGTAAATATAAAAATTATTTTTTCTAAGGCAGCCATTGAGGATGTGCCAAAGCTAGCCTTTTTGTATGCAAAACTGTTAAACCTTTTTCAAATTGACTAAGATGTACACAAAAAAAACAAAAAAACCAGGTGGCCTTCTGGCACAACTGCTCTGCAGAGCCCCATACTATGCTGCCAAAGGACTGAGCAGTCATGGCCCTAGGTAAGTCTGGCAAATTGCTAAAGTAATCCACCTGGCAATGGTCTGTTTATAACGAACAGTTCATCTTGTGGATAAAATGACCAACAGGTCATTTGGCCTGCACAATGTCCAGAGAATGAAGAGCCCTGTTGGTTCTTGAAGAGCCCTGTTGGTTCTTGATTCAAATTAAAACCTAGAGATCACTTTTGGTTGAAAAGTCGGTTGGTCCTAAGCATAGCCATATCAGCACGGGAGATCAGGATAAGAGATAGACCAGATAAGGCACCTCGCTCCAAATAGTTTTAAGGTGATGGTAGTTAACAGGAAGCCAACTTTTTTGGGTAAGGATACTTTAACTCCACTAAATTCAATTGTTCAGATAACTACATCCCCGCACAGGCCAGACTTGATCTCTGCAGGCCACTGGCAGTGAGCGGAGTACAGATTCCTTGCTTTCTGAAGGTACAAAAAGAAAAAACCAAGGTCCACCAGGAGGGAGCAAAGTACTTTTTTCCCTAGTGGCTTTGGAACTAACGGTTTACAACCCGACAGGAATTCCCCAGAGTATAGAAGCGATTCCATTAACCACAAGGTACTGGCACAACTTGTGTTTACGCAGCTTAACTGCTGAAAACTTAAAATTTGTATAGTTGTGGTCAATATCCACAACTTAAAACACGGTTTCTTCCTTTATATCAGCTGTGGCCAGAGTAAATAAAACAAACAAAACCTGCTCTACCGTAATTGTTTATAGTTTAGCTCAGATGAGTTTGCCCCTCTGACTCAGTGTCAGCCTACCAAGTAAGAGTTAATGGCATGCAGAGACCAAAATCCTGTTCCCAAAATTTCCCTTCTCAATCACAGCTTTCCTCAGATACAGAGACTTAATGTATATGCTTCCCCAACTGCTGCAAGCTTGGCCCTCAGCCAATTGCTCAGACCACTGCTCAACAGTGTTATGTACACCTAGCCCAAAGGTTTTCAACTCTAGTCATCCAGTACCCCTAACAAGTCATGTTTTCTGGATGTGTGTCTGTGAAAGCTTCAGCAAACTGGTCCTTTAATGGAGACATCTCCATTCCCTTGCTGTCACTGATCAGACACACTATGATCTGGGACATAAGAAAATTCCCAGATCAGAGCCCTCCATCACCTCATTTTAATCATGGGAGGATATGTCAGTTTTCTTGCTGTGTTATGAAGAGCCATCAGCTACCGTGTCAATCATCTGGAAAAGTTGGCAGCAGTCCATGACTCCCTAAGGAAAAGAACAGTTACAGAAAACACTGCACTGACCATGCCTAAACCTAACACTAAGAAGGGTCACCAGGTGCAGAAGAAATGGAGTTCAAAGAGGTCTGGGTGGAAACCTCAGCGAGAGCATCACTTCCCAGGGATTCAGTGCCTACCCTGGTGTGTGACAATACCAACAAGTGCTTAGTTAGCTGCAAGAGCTCCATAACAACCTGGACCAGGCTGGCACTGCCATCTTATAGGGCCCACTTGCATGCAAGCTCGGTTACTGGCTTTCTTAGAAACATAGAATTTGATGGCAGATAAGAACCACTTTGCCCATCTATTCTGCCCCTCACATGCAGTAGACAGGACATCTACCCTGGACTCTGCACAAGACAATTTGGAGTGACATCTGGAGAAACTTTTTGTCACTGTCCTTCCTCCAAGATGAGCCCTGAACATAATTTCCTGGACATAGGGAAATTCAGCAAAAGAAGGATAAGAGACAGCTGCAATAGTATCACAACACAGGAGGATGTGCAGCAACAAAAAAAATACACAGGCCAGAAAGAAGAGAGCCCAAAGAAAACCAAGCACCCCCCATACTCCTCAACACCAGTACAGTGCTGAGGAGGAGAAAAGGAGCTGCTGGCCTTGGAAATGGCCTCTGTGCCTGTTCTGGTGAGATGGCAAATGGGAAGCCACACCAAGTTCTAAACGGATGGAACTGTAGCAGTACACTTTGCATGCTAATGTAGAATTAACATGATCAGAAGCAAACACATGACTCCTCAACTAATGCTTATAGAGGATCAACATGTGGAGCCACTTACTTTAGTGCCACTCCTCTGGTGTGCACTTGCCTTGACCGGCTGGGCTGAAGTGCTAGGTGGGAGAGAGCTACCATCAGATGGAGGTGCTGAGCACAACACCTCTGCAGCCTGCGACAGAGGGATGCCAAAGTAATAACAAAGAAAAATGCACCTAGCTCCTGGCAAGCACTTACATGAAGTGAACGTATCTCTCACAAACACTGGGGTGTAGAGGTGGAGGAGACAGATTTGTATTTATTTTAATATGCCCACCATACACTGCTCCCCATGTTTTTTTTTTCTAGTTACTCTTGATTATCCTTATGAATTCTCTTGTTTAAATGACTGCAAGAGAGATCATAACCCCGCGGTTATCTGCTGTGCCACCATCAATTCATCTTCTTGTGTCTTTAGCCATTGGATCCATTATGAGTAGGAATACATGCAACAAACATTACCGGTTACTGTAGTAAATGATTTGCTAACCCCTGCTCCCAGCACGTCACATTAGTGTTTGTCCTTATTCATTTTAGAAAGTAATATTTTCCTATACTTGGAAAACTCTGCACAGACAATGCAGTACAGGTCCTTTGGTGTAACAAAACAGCAGCATTACAATTGAAGGAATAATGAAATTATATCTACACTATGGGGTATATTCAATTGATGTCGGATCCTTTCCGACGAAAAGCATCCGACATTTTAGTATTCAATTAGTGCCGGATTTGGCCGTTCCAGAAAATGCCATTCCGACTTCTTTTAAAGTCGGATTGACATCGTCGGAAACGGGGCTAAAACCTGTCACATTTAGTCGCGATTCCGACAAAACAAGTGGATCCGCAGCTTTTCCATCGTTCCTTGCGTCTTCCGACAAGTCGGAATTGACGACTTGTCGGAAAAACGGCAGCCAAATTGAATAAGTCGGAACAGTTTCTGACAAGATGGCAGTTCCGACTACAATTGAATACATCCCTATATTGTAAGAGGTCTAAATGTAGTAAACAAATCATCAAGCTTTCCCACTATGGTTAATTTTGTTTTGTGTATGGAATTATACAGATAAATATGTATGTTCAATCATTTAAGAAGTTTGGCTTAAAAAAAAAAAA
The DNA here is from genome assembly GCF_028390025.1 of Pseudophryne corroboree. Lineage (NCBI taxonomy): Eukaryota > Metazoa > Chordata > Amphibia > Anura > Myobatrachidae > Pseudophryne > Pseudophryne corroboree. The sequence goes on from NC_086446.1 coordinate 403,734,060, forward strand.
AAAGCTGATAGTGTGTGCATAGCAGTACATTAATGTAACTCTGTTTTTGTCTCATGGCAGCATGAATAATGAGAAGACCAGACACTACAATCCCTTCCCAGACAGCTGCAACAGCTGTACCAGACCCTCCCGTCTCTGCCCGCATCCTCCCTCCTAACCCTTGTTAACTAATAAAATCTACTGAGGCACAATGCTTGGTATCTTCTTTTTCTTCCAGGGAACATGCTCATACTGTAGCAAAGCAGTGATATTCCTTTTACCCTGACATATACAGATCAGGCTCTGTGTCACAAACACTATTCTACATTTAGTCCCTTAATACAAGTTAAAAGTGTAATATATTGCAATTATTTGTCAAACATAACCTGTAAAACAATTAGGTTTTCAATTTTAACCACGGATAGGAACTATTCCTTAACTGCAATAGAACAGTGCCACCATGTGGCTGAATCCATATAACAATGGTAAGAAAACATTACAAAACCATAATGTTTGGATTCAATTGGTGCAGATGTGAAAGCTATGACAACATTCTAAGCTAATTGCATTATACATAATTACCTTAGGATAATTTTCCTTCGAATCAAATCTAAACCACATACATTTGTTTTGTTTGCATTAGCCAATTTAGAACACATAATTCTATCATCTCTATGCATGAACCCAAAACAATTGGCTAGTGCAGGCAGAATATAATTGGAAGGTGAACAATAAAATATGGTTGTCCAGAAAATCCTTCTATATACCTGTAATGACAAGTATTAATCCTGTTTTAAATAAATGAGACGCTTCACAAAATTGACTACAAACTCAATTATAAATTTAAGTTAAAAGAAACTTTTATTTACACCATTTCTAAGTCACCGTTTATTTATATATATATTCATTGGGTCTAAAAGCAAACATCAGGATGAAAAGTGAATGTATAGACCCTTTGCAGATAGGCAATACCTGTTTATAAAACATTAATATGACTCCTGGAAGGGTCATATAGAATGCTTCATGGGTAATTGTGTGGCTCGTCAAGTATTACACAGTAACAGACAGCCAATGCTTTTCCATTAGAATTAAAACTCCAAATAAGTCATTGATTTCCATTCACAAATACAGTAACTGGGACAAAATGTCTGACATATCGGGAGAACCCAGGTGAGAGTTGATAGGCTGTGTTTTTGGATTATACCGATCTAATCGACATAGATTAATATTAGTTTCCTATCAACAATCAGAAAAGATCAAAATCTGAAGCTACAAAAAAAAAACAAAAAAAAAAAACACAATATAAAATGCATTTTTTTTACTCACACTAAAAGACACATTGGAGAAAGGGTAAAGCAGTTTAAAAAAATAGCACAATAACATTTACCCATTCAAATGTGATATTAAAAATGGATCAGGCTTACATGTGCATGATGGTTAAAGGACCTCAGCAGTTTTAATAGTACCACCACATTTGGTACCAGCAGATGAAATACAAATATAACCAATGGGGATAAAAAAAACTGTATAGTTTATCTGCCAACATAAATTCCGTTGTCAATATAGATTCCAAAAACAAACAGACAAAACACAAAAAAACCACTATAGCAGGACAATATAGCTCCAACAGTGTGTATTTAGATGGGACCTCTTCTACAAGCCAGACAAATGCTACGTTAAAATCAAGGTTCATAGTGCATGGAAATTCAACAAATTTAATTATTTGGGAAATTACCATCTGGTCATTAAACATGTAAAAAAATAAATAAACACATTGTGTGCTGCAAAAATAAGAGGGTCGCAACACCCCCCTCTCTGAGCATTGACAGACAGTGCACCATAATTGTGCACAGATATCAGGTGACTTGGTAGTTTTACTCTCTGCCAGTAAGCACGTGTAACGTAAAGGGTGTTCATGAAGCTGCAAGAGTATATTGCTGGCTGCTTTGCCAAGCCTCACACTAAAGTATACATGAGATCTCAAAAAGCAAACAGCAACTGGTAGGAAAGGGATAAGATAAAAAGTGCCAACTGTTCATCATGCAAATGCATAGAAAAAGAACTGCAAACCGTATATATAGTGTGTTACCAAGGGGTTTTTTCTGCATTAGAAGTGGCAATGAAAAAAATAAATAATTTAGTTGAATCCTGGGTTTAACGTCCTTTAACGACTACTGGTGTGACAAAAGTCTACCATAACAGCAATAAAGGTTAGACACTACAATTATGATGAGATTTTTGCTCGCAGTTTCTGCATATTCTTGGCATCATTATTGCTGGTTTCTGACAGCTTGCTTCTCGTTACATTAGTGGAAATGGGAAGACGACAAGTCACCACAGAAGTATCGGAGTCCTCCTAGGTGACTATGGCTACGATATGGTTTTCTTCTTCTCACAAAAACATTTCTTAGAACAGTCACAATGATAAGAACAGATTCTAGATGTATTACGAAATTAACAATGAATTTCATGAGGCGTAACCAGGCAAGAAATTAAACATTAAAGCCTTTTCTCCTCCCCTTCAAAACATAAAAGAACAGTGTTAATTGGATGATGACGTCCCTGAACGTATTGCACAGATATAGTATACCCTGCAGAGTGGCATCAGTGGGTAATGCTGGGCATGGTGTATTCCGTGTGCACTGAAAATCCCGTGACAAATACACACAATAAATCCCTGGGTATCCGCGCTCACTGAAATACCATCTGTAATAGTTGTCCGTACAGAACAAAAAGTACCCAATAGGGTTAGTCCTCCAGAAATTCTTTGTCCACATCCATATATGCCTCATCTATGTAGCTTACTATGGCACATGGTGATGTCCTATCTGGGTTTAACAGTACAGATACAGTCTCTTTCCAGTAGCTGAAATTGATACATGAACTCTGAAAGAGAGAGAAGGAGGATATCATTTTCTTGTCCTGCACCAAAAACCTGTAACACATCTGTTCAATTAGACAGGAAAGGTTGTGCTCACATTTTCTAAACAAGTGCTGTCTTTATCCTTGTTGAGGTAATGCTGTTGCCAGAATCGTAGGAGACTGTGGAAGTTGTTGAGTATGAAGCCTGGGTATTTCTCCATGCATTCCATGTCTCGGATAGTCTGCAGGTAGCAGGGTAACCGGCCTTTCCTCCGGGCCAGCATTAAGACGACAAGGCTCGTGTTCAAGCAGCTGACATTCTCCTGCGGGAACATTTCCCATAGAACACACACTAACATTATATAAATGAATAACAGAAATAAGCATCAGAAAGTTAAGACTTAACTATGAAGTTAATGTATGATCACGGAAATAAGGACCTGGCTGAAACCTCAGTTCTACTGCAAGTCCTTGTATGGCCCAAGTGGGGCGGACATATAAGTTTGTGCACATGGCAAAATGCAACTTGGTAGAACCCAGTCTCTATCTGGTCTTCATTCCTCGCTTACAAGGGATGCAACACAAATTGAAACCAGTTATTTGACCTCAATTTTACATTCCACATATGATAAGCCAATCTAGGTTCAGCATGACCAATAATTAGGTGTGGAATAACACCACCTTTTTGATTCTGGATCAAAGGGACGACATTAAAAAGGTCGACATGGTTGACATCGAAATGATCAACACATGAAAAGGTTGACATGAGTTTTTAATGGTTTTTCGGTGTCAAAACTTCCCTTCCAGCAGGTTAACGCCAAATTAGTGCACCACATCCCCTTACATGGCGAGTGAACAGCTCTGCTCGGTATAGGTTACCATTCTCAAATTATGGTGCACGTGGACGGTAAACTTTGAAAATGTTCTAAAAATGGACAAATCAAAATCAAAAACCTCATGTCAACTATTGTCATGTCGAACCTTTTGACAACGTCAAACGCTATGGGGCAGATTCAATAACAGAGGTCCTTACTGCTGGTTTGTAGCTCTGGGCTTTAGAACCTGGAGTTACTCCATTATAAGCCCATTTTCATGTGTGTTAACCCACAGATCCCAGGTTAAGTGCCTGGAGCTATGGATTAATGGGCTCACTGCAGTTAGGGCACAAAGCCCTACTTACCACATTTCTGTACCTGAGGTGTGTGCGGGCTGCAACTGAATAACCTCGGGCACATCTACAAGCCTGTGGTAAGCACCGCGGCTAACTAAAGCTGCACTGATACCTCTCACAATTTTATTAGCACTTTTAGACTAGAGAATATACATAACTGGTATACTGAAATGGCTAAAAAAAAGAAAAGAAAAAAAAAAGAATATCCTTGTTTGTATTCCACGGAAACGACAGTGATTAGCAATGGTAGGTACTGCTTGCCAAAATATTTTAATAAATCGTCTCATAAGTTATTCGAACAACTTTCATTGCATCAAAGATGCAAAATACATGCAAATAATTATTATTAGTATTGTCAGTTGTCTGTGACACCACATGTGCTGAATCATAAATGGATAAATCATAAAAACATTTCTCGAAACAGAGAAAAGACATGAATCCCTGAGCAATATGGAACTTGCCTGTGTCAACGTCTGCACATGAATGATATTAACTAGCCGGAAAAGAAACGACATTCGGATGGAGCCCTGTGTCATATAGGACAGCAATCGACACTCTGACAGAATTTCTGCAACTGTTAAGGTAAAAACAAAACAATCAGATCTAGAAGCAGAGATTCCATAAGTATTCAGAAAGCCGTATGGACTAAGTACCAAGCTATATCTGCACGGTTCATACGGGAAAGGCATTCTGCTCTTGAGGACATACCCTACATACATGAAACAAACACATTTTCTGGAAAAGGACAGTGTATAAAAGGGAGATAGACTTTGGTGGCTCTACCAAATACTCCACCCACTCACCATTCTCCTTCACTGGGCGGAGCAATGTACACCTACATCAGGGAAGTCTGGAAGAAGGTACCGACAACACTTCCCCAAACTCTACAAAAGGTTAGTATATGAAGGTGATAAAATACCAAAATAGGATTTTTAATACCTACCGGTAAATCCTTTTCTCGTAGTCCTTAAGGGATATTGGGGGAAACTAGTACAATGGCGTATAGACGGGGTCCAACGGAGCCAGTGCACTTTCAATTTTCTTCACTGGGTGTGCTGGCTCTTCCCCTCTATGACCCCTCCCAAAAGCAGTTCTAGGTAAAAAAACGTGCCCGAAGGAGAAAGGACATATATGAGAGAAGGAACAAGATAACAGAAAGGGTGGTGAGATTTACACACCAGCACACCACTAACAACCACCAACGGCCGGCAACAACAAAAGCTTAACAGGTAACTAGGGAACAAGAACCTGCACAAAAGTTCACCCATTGAGGCGGGTGCCCAATATCCCTTATGGACTAAGAGAAAAGGATTTACCGGTAGGTATTAAAATTGTATTTTCTCTAGCATCCATAATGGATATTGGGGGAAACTAGTACAATGGGGACGTCCCAAAGCTTCCAGAACGGACAGGAACGTGTGGAGACTGCTGCAGCACCGCCTGCCCAAACTGGGTATCCTCTTTGGCCAGGGTATCAAATTTGTAGAACTTCACAAAAGTGTTCTTCCCAAACCAGGTAGCAGATCGGCATAGTTGTAGGGCCGAGACTCCACGGGCAGCCGCCCAGAAAGAGCCCACAGATCTAGTAGAGTGGGCCTTTAGAGACTTAGGAACAGGTAAGGCTGCTGACACATAGGCCTGTTGGATAGTAAGCCTAATCTAATGCGCAATGGACTGCTTTGAAGCAGGGAAACCCTTCTTCTGCGCATCATAGAGCACGAACAAGGAATCAGTCTTTCTGACCCGAGCTGTACGCTTGACTTATCTTCAAGGCCTGCACAGCATCCAATGCCACCGTAGGAGCAGAAGCGTCAGAACTGGACGGAATCACAATAGGTTGATTCAGATGAAACACGGAGACAACATTCGGCAGGAACTGCTGTCTAGTCCGGAGCTCCGCTCTGTGCTCGTAAAAGACCAAGTAGGGACTTTTACACGATAAGGCCCCAAATTCTTAAACACGTTGAGCAGAAGCCAGGGACAGTAACACAACTGTCTTCCATGTGCGGTACTTGTCTTCTACCGTCATCAGAGGTTCAAACCAGGAGGACTGTAGAAATTTCAACACTACATCCAAATCACAGGGTGACGTAGGCGGCACAAAGGGAGGTTGTATGTGGAGTACCCCTTGCAAGAATGTCTGAACTGGCAATACTGGCAATTTCTTCTGAAAGAAAACGGAGAGCTGAAAGCTGGACCTTAATGGAACCCAGACGAAAGCCCTTATCCACACCAGCCTGCAGGAAACGTCCCAAGTGAAACTTTGCAGGCGGAAACGTGCGTTCCTCACACCAAAAGACATATCTCCTCCAGATATGATGATAGTGTTTTGATGTCACACTTTTCCTGGCCTGGACCATGCTTGCAATAACCTTTTTGGAAAGGCCCTTGTGAGCTAGGATGTTTCGCTCAACCTCCATGCCGTCAAACAAAGTCGCCGTAAGTCCGGGTAGACGAACGGTCCTTGTTGAAGAAGATTACTTCTTAGTGGTAGAGGCCGAGGGACTTCGACGGACATGTCCAGAAGATCTGCGTACCTAGCCCTCCGAGGTCAATTCGGGGCAATCAGAATTGCCTGGACACCTTGATTCCTGATACGCTTTAGCACTCTTGGGAGCAATGGGATCGGAGAAAACTGGTAGACCAGCCGGTACGGCCAAGGCGACGTCAGTGCATCCACTGCCCTCGCCTGAGGGTCCCTGGTCTGCGAGCAATACCAGGGAAGTTTCTTGTTGAGACGAGAAGCCATCATGTCTATTTGTGGGCAACCCCACCGGTCGATGATCTGCTGGAACAGCAGATGGTGGAGACCCCACTCCCCCGTGTGGAGATCATGACTACTCAGGAAGTCCGCCTCCCAGTTGTCCACACCCGGAATGAAGATTGACGAAATGGCTCTTGCGTTTCTTTCCGCCCAGAGGAGTATCTTTGACACCTCTCGCATGCAGGCTCTGCTTTTTGTCCCTCCTTGTCGATTGATATATGCCACCGCCGTGGTGTTGTCCGACTGTACCTGGATCGCGTGATACTAGAGCAGAGGAGACGCTTGTAGAGCATTGTAGATCGCCCGAAGTTCCAGAATGTTGATTGGATGGAGGCTTTCGTGGGAAGACCACCTGCCCTGGAACTGCGCCTCTTGGGTGACAGCTCCCCATCCTCGCAGACTGGCATCCATCGCGAGGAGGGTCCAATCCTGAATTCCGAAACTCCTGCCCTCCAGGAGATTGGAAATCTGAAGCCACCACAGGAGGGAAATCCTGGTCTGAAGTGACAACCGAATCATCCAGTGCATCTGGAGATGTGATTCAGACCACTTGCTCAGGAGATCCTATTGAAATGTTCTGGCATGGAACCTCCCGCCTCATATGAGGTAACCATTTCCCCCAACAATCTGATTCAAAGATGGATGGAAACTTGAGTAGGTTGGAGCACCATGCGGACGATTTCCTGAAGTGTTCTCGCCTTGTCCTCTGGTAGAAACACCTTCTGTGCCACAGTATCCAGACACATCCCCAGGAACAGGAGCCTCTGAGTTGGCTCCAGGTGCGACTTCTGTAAGTTGAGGATCCACCCATGGTCGGACAGAAGACGGATGGTGGAGCAACAAAAGTTCCCTTGATCTTGCCTTTATCAGGAGATCGTCTAGTTAAGGCACCCTTGGATCCGGAGTTGAAGCCTCATCTCCGCCATCACCTTCATGAATACCCTCGCAGCTGTTGACAGGCCAAAGGGTAGTGCCTGGAACTGGAAGTGATCGTCCAGGAGGGCAAACCGCAGGTACTCCTGATGAGGAGACAAAATCGGAATGTGGAGATAGGTGTCATCGATATCCAAGGAGACCATAAATTCCTTGTCTTCCAGGCCCGCAATTACTGCACGCAGGGATTCCATCTTGAACACCTTTAAATAAGGATTTAAGGCTTTCAGATTCAGAATGGGTCTGACCGAACTGTCTGGCTTCTGCGCCACAAACAGGCTTGAGTAAAACCCCATGCCACGTTGCGGTAGAGGTACAGGAACAATGAAGTGGGATTGGACCAATTATTGGATAGCCAGTTGTAACGTAACTAGCATAGCCTCCAAAGCTGGTAAGCTTGATTTGAAAAATCGTTGGGGGGGGGGGGGGGGGGGAGGAGTACTGTCGAACTCCAGCTTGTAGCCCTGGGAACGAACTCCCTGACCCAAGCATCCTGGCAGAAGGACTCCCAGACGCGGCTGAAGTGACGCAGTCGAGCTCCCACCTCGAGATCCCCTCGGGGTGGGATAGCACAGTCATGCTGAGGCTTTAGTGGAAGCAGAACTGGTGTACTGTTCCTTAAGACTGGTACTTGCAGGTTTCCTGGACTTACCTCTGGTACCTCTAGCCGCATTGGAGGTACCTCTGGCCTTTGATCGAAATGTGCGAGACTGAAAGGACTGGACAGACTGTCCCAGATAGGAACGTCTTGGGGGCGGGGCCCCAGAGGGGAGAAACGTGGATTTCCTGGCAATAAGCATGGAAATCCAGGCATCCAGCTCAACCCCCAAAAAGCCATTCCCCAGAAAAGGGGAGGACTCCAAATTACGTTTGGATTCTGCGTCTGCAATCCACTGACGCAACCACAAGGCCCTGCACAGCGACACTGCCATGGCCGACGTCTGAGCATTGATTTTCCCCATCTCCTTGAGGGAATCAGAGGACACGAGTAGTGTCCTGAATGTGTTTTAGGAGGGTAACCATGGTAACTAAGGGCATATCCCCCGAGAGGCCCCCCTGAATTTGATTGGCCCAAGAATGAATGGCATGGTTCATCCAGCAATCCGCAATGACCGGTCTTTGGGAAAGGCCGGCTGCAGTGTATATATATTTTAGGGCAGTTTCTATTTTTCTATCCCCAGGATACTTCATGGTAAAAGAGCCTGGGGCAGGCAGGACCGCCTTTTTAGACCGGTGAGAGACAGACATCCACCCCAGGGGGTTCCTCCCAAAATTTTCTACCTTCAGGAGCAAATGGGAAAGTGCGCAAAAACTTTTTGGACACTTGGAATTTTTTGTCAGGATTTTTTACAGGCCTGTTTGAATAAGTCATCTAACTCTGGAGAATCAGGGAAAGTGACATTGGGCTTGTTTTGTACAAAGAAAAACGACTGCTGTGAAGCAGCGTCCTCTAGGGGGAGCTTTAACACATCCCTTATAGCCAGAATGAGGGGTTCAATACCCTGAGTAGCATGGGAATCCCCACTAATGGGATCCAGGTCATCCCCATCATCTTGGATATCATCATCTGTATCAGTATAGTATAGTAGTGCAGGTAAACCACGCTTCTGGGGACCTGCATGGGAGATGGGGGGCAGTGCATCAGCCCTAGCAGCTAACTCTGCAACAGCTTGTTGCAGTAGCTGAGTCTTCTGCACATTAGCAGTCAGCTAGGATGACATATCTGACATCATAGTTTCAGAGACCCTAACCAGTGGGGCTCTGTACCCTCTCCCCCAACCTCTTCACTAATTTGTGAAGACTGACTACATTGCTCACAGGAAACAGAGTCAGACAATGGAGAGAATCTGGTGTGACAGATACTGCACAGTTTGTGCTTACCCATATTCACAGTACAAACACATACACTTAAACACAAACAGTTATAATGCAAGCCTGCTTTTCCTACTGTATGTGAGAGGAGATACACAGAGAGGGAGAAATACCAGCACACCCGGAGCTGCACAACCCTAGTGAGACTGTCAGCTCTGTGTCACAATAACACTAATAAAGGCAGTCCTGAATAGGCACAGAATAGTGTACAACAGCGGCTCACCCCTTTAGCTACACCCTGTACCAGTTTCCAGCGTGTCTGTGAGGCAGGAAGCGCTGTGTGTGCGCTGCTGATGGCTTCTGCAAGCAGAGGAAGGCGTCAAACGCCGCTGGTCCCGCTCTGAGGAAGCTCTGCGCCCTCCAATGGCGCCTGAGCTATACACAATATTTATACTGGCAAAGTCTCCCCTAAGCTTAAAACCTCACACAAGTGCTTGGTTAAGCATGCGTGAGCCAGTGTAGTCACGGGGCATCATAGTGGTACCCCCCAGGGAGGGTCCCGTACATTGCGCCCGTGATCAGCCACACTTTGAACCGGGGATCCCGATGTGTACTCACCACCGATGTCACCTTCAGGCAACATTAGGGGTGTGCGGCGTGCTGCGGGAGCCAAGGCACAGTGCCCCGCTGAACAAATAGCCCCTCAGGATGGTGGTCCTGCAGCGGGGAAGCGGCTCTGCACCTCGCAAGGCTGGTGACCATCTCCCCCCTAACTAGCACGGCGCAGGAATGCTGTTGCCCAGACAGCATACCTAATATAATAATAAAAGATTGAAATGAAATTGAAGAAAATAGGATTTTGGTACTTACCAGGTAAATCCTTTTCTTTGAATCCATAGGGGGCACTGGAGTACTCTTGGGATATGGACGGGCGTAGCCGAACAAAGGCACTGAATATTCAAATTTAGGACTCTCCCCCCCTCCATATCCCCAAGTACCTCAGTGTACTTTGCCAGTGTTTTTTACTGAGCGAACAGGATATAGAGAGGTTGACAATGGAGAATACCTATAACATAACGGACAACAACAAAGTTGACCTATAACCTTATTGTCAACTACACAGTTGACACCATAACCATAACATAACGGACAACAACAATGTTGACCCATAACCTTACTGTCAACTAAACAGTTGACCCCATAACCGATAGAACTTTATAATTTGAACCAATCGGTGAAAATGTGTTATTATAAGCTCCTCTGAGCTTAATATCAATGAAGTAAACTTGTTACCCTAAGCTCCCTTGAGCTTAAAACAACCCAGGTAAAACTGCTCTGGGTGGGCGTCCAGTGCCCCCTATGGATTCAAAGAAAAGGATTTACCTGGTAAGTACCAAAATCCTATTTTCTTTATCATCCACTAGGGGTCACTGGAGTACTCTTGGGACGTACCAAAGCTTCCCTCGTGGGCGGGAGAGCTGTTTGATACTTGTAACAGTAGGCAGCCAAAGCTAGATGCTGACGGCGCCACCATTCATAACGTGTAAAAGTGCACAAACGTGGTGCACTGAAGGCTATGTAGCCGCGTCGTAGACGCTCCACGACCCGCTGGGTCTGACATTCCCACAGAACCTGTGGGATGAACTATTACTGACGTAGGCGATTGTAACTTAGCCTTAAAGTAAGCCTGACTTGTAGTCATTATTATCCAACTGGATGTCTGCTGAGAAACTGGCTAACCCCAGTTCGCAGTATCATATAGAACAAACAACGTATTCATATCACGTACTGTAGACGTTCGGTACATATATAAACGCGTAATGCGTGTACCACATTCAGAATTCTAGAATGTGCTGTCCCCACAGGAACCACTATTGGTATATTGATGTGAAGAATACGAAAGCGGATTTCGTCCGAAGATCTGCTTTGTCATGAGAAACTCAAATACGGTGGCTTGGAATACAAGGCACCCAAATATGAAAACAAAACCCTTGCCGAAGCACCCTTGCCGACGACAAGGCTAGAAGAAAAATGTTTTCCAAAGTGAGAAACTTAATTCTCATTTGTTGTAAGGGTTCAAAAAATATGAAACTTAATTCCCATTTGTTGAAAGGGTTCCAAAATATGAAAACTGTAATAAATCTGAACCCAACCTCAAATCGCCTGGCGCTGTAGGTGGGATAAATAGAGTCTGAACTTTGGTGACACCTTGTAGAAAGATGTTTACAGACGCAAATAGAGGCAAACGTCTTTGAAAATACGTTTACCACACAGATACCTGCACACTTAGTGCAGATGAACGCAGTTTTCCATCCCACCCTGTTTAACAGAATACGGGTAACTTGAAGTATGATGTTGGAAACTTCCGAGGTTTACAACCTATGTAAACACACTAAATTTTTTTAATAATGAGCTGCCTTAAGCGGCTTACTATTTCGTAACATGGTTGGTATAACCGATACTGTAATGCTCTATTTTTTAAGAGGGCGGTCTGAACCCTCACCCCGTCAACCGCAGCTGCGGTACATAGATAATAAGTATATAGATAAGTATGGGTAAAAGAACGTTCCCTGATGTAACAGGTTGGACGTATTATGAGCGGGCCAAGATCGTGTGCAAGTATTCCTTGAAAATTCGAGAAGCAAACTTCTACGAAATCCATGAGATACCACCAGTATGACTGTGACGAACTGTCTTCTGATCTGTTTTGGCAACGGAGAGAGAAACGGAAAATGGCGGAGCCAGATACACGATGCTGAATGACCCCATGAATGTGAGAGACTTCACCGCCACTGCCCTTGTGATCTGTTTTGTACACATACTGAGCTTTTGTAATTGTGGCGAGATGCCATCATGTATACTTGAGGGTAACCTCCTTCTGTGGACTCAGATATGAAACACCTCTGGATTTAATGTCCAGTTTTGAAGATCCAAATGCTGACGGGTGAGATCATCTGTCTAACAGATGTCCACTCACGGATTGATCTCTTGACATTTTCACATAATGGCGTTCTGAGCCATTGAAGATTTGAGTTACCTGCCGCATTGCCATGCGGCTTCTTGGTTCTCACTGGTTGTTGTGTATGCAACTGCCGTTGCTTCGTTTGACTGCTTAAGGCCAGCGTGAGCCAGGCATGAAAAAACAAAATTACATGAAACTCACGGTTGTTTCTCTCCACGAAAATCTTTAGTAAAAAGCGAAAGATTTATTCGTCCTGAAGAGAAACCAGAGTCTATCCCTGGTCAGACTGAAAGTGAATCATTTATTGCATTGTAAAATGCACAGAGTTCTAGGACATTTATCGACAGCAATCTGTCGTGTTTTAGAACCTTTGCGTTGATTTTAACTACAAATCCTGACTCTCTGTGACTGTCGTCCAGAGTATATGCACCCTTGTCCCTCTGTGGGTACGCGAGTGAAGGGTGGCGAACTAAATTGAAAACACATCTTTATTCTTAATAGATGAATACACCAATGTACCGCTAGTGTGCGTGTACTTTTGTTCTTGCTGGTGTAGTAGGTAAAAGTATTTGATTTACCGTATTCATAATGTTACCTAGGAATTGACATCGTTTTAGACAGACTTAGATGCGATTGTTTTCGAACTTGATCTGCTACCGCAGTATACCTTAGTAGCGCAAGCTAGAGGAACTTTGTTGATACATAGTTTTTATGTGAGATGAGCTATCATCCCAACATCACTTTGGTAAATACCGGGAGCGATAAGCAACGGTAGAAATGAAATGGTTAATGGTTGTGGCGATTTGCAAACGCTAGAACCTGTGATGAAGAAACCGGACTGGGTAAATACGCATTGTGAAGATCAAATGCAATTATACAATTTTGTGGCTCCAATAAGCAAAAACTAACTGCAGAAAATCCATTTTCTAACTGTAGTAAATGACTTGCTGATTGATATTGCAACGGAGCTGTTTGGTTTTGCCCAAACAGAGGAGAATAAGTAACTCTGACTGTGTTGGCGTACTATTGCCTGGTTTATAACCCAGCAAAGACTAAATGACAACCTGCCAAACCGTTCGACAGAAGCAGTTTTGTACTCTAAGCTGTAAATAGCTGAGACATATATGAGTTGAAGTCCTGAAACCTCGCAAATGTAACATGAAAAGACGCGCTTCCACAATTGTAAAAGAGGTCATCAAACCACTGGCTTGCTGACTGTAACGTCATGTCGTTACAAAGCGTGACTGTTTCGTATAAAGGTATAAAACGCCGTTACAAGTATACTGTATGCGCTAATGGCTGAATATCCTAAAGGGATAAAATGCCGTTACAAGTATATCAAATGTAGGAGCAAACAAGCTCTGGCCTTGTCGCGCTTAACTAGCGACCATGAAAATAACCGGCGTTAGCAGAAGCTTTACAGATATACTCTGCAGCTTCTTTTAACAGTGATCGGCATGGTTTCATACATAGATTCTAGTGACCCAATGGGGTTTTTATAATGTTTGACAGAAACGCATATACCAATGGCGGATCGCGTCCTTTTGGAAACGATTATGTATGGTTGTCCAAAACCCCGCACTATCTGCGTGCTGGACTAATGTACCCTTCTCACTCGTAGTTATCTGTGTGAGATTTGACATAGAATCGTGCATTAAATTATAAGACCAGTGAAATAAACACTCTGGTACCCAAAGGAAAATTGGCCCTTTGGAAAGACTGTCTTTTGTTAGCGCTGGCGGAGTCATTCCGAGACTCCGATTACCGCTGTTTTAATTTGAATTGCCAATGTTAACAATTTTAGTCTGCACTAGAGCCTTATCCGCTATGTAGACAGACATCATAATAGGCAACAAACAGACACTTGCACGACTTAATAAAGTTATTATATGGCATATATATCTATATATATATGTTATTGCTGAACAGCATATTTATTAGGAAACTAAAATGTTCTTTATGTGAAAAGCAGTTCACATGGGCATGAAACCCGAACCAAATTCCTACCAACACCCCTGCGCCTTCTGGTGGCTTAAAGATGTAGGGCAGGAATGTTCTAGAATAATCCTGAACTAAAAATTCCCACTAACACCCCTGCGCCTCCTTGTGGAGCAGAGGTGTATGGGCGGAATGTTCTGGAATTATAAGCTGGAAAAACAGCAATGATTAAAATGGCCCTCATGCCATGCTTTCACAGAAAATCACAGTACAGGTTACCTGCTGCAGTGTTAATATAGGCTGAACAGCCTATTATACAGTTATTATAGGCTTAATAGCCTATTATACAGTGATAACACAGGTGTAGGATACAGTAAAATACATGCATTTAGTTAGCCTTCATTAATATGAACACTGCCTGCAGTGCTATTATCTTACAGCCTTAACAGAAAATATGGTTAAACCTGCAATAGGCTATGCCAGTGATAGCCTATTGCCAGCCAAAGCCTCATATATATATTATATATATCAAATGTGCTTAAACATATAATCACAGGTCATACTGATATCATGCCAGCAAAAAGCTTCATTATATATCATCTATATAAAAATGTGCTGAAACATATATAATATACATAGTCTACAGTGTTATAACCCATGACACTGTTTAAAACGCTGCGCTGCTTGTGAGGTAGCTGAGCAGCCTATTTAGTAACCCATGCAGCCTTTTGCTGCTGCTATGGCCATTACTTCCCCTCCCCCCCCCCTGCATCCCCATGTTACCTGCAACGTACGGGGATCGGGTGCAGGGAGCAGGAGAGCGCTGTATATAGCGTCCGGGGATCGAGTGCAGGGAGCAGGAGAGCGCTGTATATAGCCGGGAACCGTCCGGAAGAGCGGGCAGCGCCTTCCTACAACAGTACACAGTCCTGTGTCCGGCATCAGCAGCGTGCGGTGTTCCTGGCAGAGCGGGCGGCTTTGTTATCACACGGAGCCCTTCCCCTGTCTCGGCGGCGCCTCTGTAGTGGTGCCGGGCAATCAGCGCTGTGAGAGCGGCCGGCGTCTGAGTGACGTGCGGCCGCTCTGCGCGTAGTTCAGTGGGACCCTCAGCGGCGGCTTCAGCGGCGGCTCCAGCACACTTTACACACAGCAGGGCGGCAGCGTGAGCTGACCGCCCTAACATACCTTGTTCCATGTGACGGCTTTTCTCCTGGCTGTGACGGGGCTTCTCTCTGCAAGCTCCGTTTCAGCCTCCAGCTTCACATGTTGGCTGTCACTGGGCTTCTCTCTGCAAGCTCTGTTTCAGCCTCCAGCTTCACATCTTGGCTGAGCTCAGTTTCAGGCTTCCTTTCAGCTCTCTGTCTCATCCTGGCTGTGACGGAGCTTCTTCCTGTAAGCTCCGTTCAGTTTGCAGGAGACAGTGGCTGCCTGTGGCTGTGAGGGTGCTCTTTGTGAGGACCGACACGCCATGCGCTGCCTTATAGCGCCTGTGGCTGTGAGGGTGCTCTTTGTGAGGACCGACACGCCATACGCTGCCTTGCAGCGGCACCATCCCGGACCCATGTTTTTCAGAAACTGGGACGGGAAGTGTAAAAATTAAAAAGAAAAAGAAAAAATTAATAATCTTCTGAAATGTGGGCTCATTCCCACAAGCCGATGTTCATCTGTGAGCACCGAAAAAACACTGGCAAAGTACACTGAGGTACTTGGGGATATGGAGGGGGGGAGAGTCCTAAATTTGAATATTCAGTGCCTTTGTTCGGCTACGCCCGTCCATATCCCAAGAGTACTCCAGTGACCCCTAGTGGATGATAAAGAAAACTCTCAGGAGCTCAGAGATGTTCATCCTCTCCTGAGGGCACATTTTTCTAAACTGCCTGTGGGAGGGGGTATAGAGGGGAGGAGCCAGCACACCCAGTGAAGAAAATTTAAAGTGCACTGACTCCTTTGGACCCCGTCAATACCCCATCGTACTAGTTTCCCCCAATATCCCTTATGGATGCTAGAAAAATAAAAGTAACAAAACTAGAAACAAATGTAATTTCTGCAGTACTGAATAATTTCACTCATCTCAAGCGTTCCATGACGGTCGGTAATAGCATTACACACAAAAGAACCAATGTTATTGACTTCTAGGGTCCCTCCATCTCTCTTTCTGTTTATAACATCATCCTCTACTCTATTTATGAAATCTGCTGCCTTAGTATAATCCTCTACTGCGTTTTCCCCTTCACTCCCCACATTAAAACCATGTCTCAATCCTGTGGCATCCAGCTCTGAAACATACCCAGAAACAGTTTCTTTCTTATCCAGAAAGCCACCAAAACACTCATTCATGCTCTTTGTTTCCTCTCACCTCTGCAGATCGCTTCAGCATCTCCCTATCCCGCTTAGAATCCATTTTAAATAACAGATGTGCTCTCATACACCTAGCGTCTACACACCATATAGCGCAAGATGCCTGGCATGACTGAGATGAGAGGAGTGAAGTACCATATTATTCTTTGAGTTTTGTGTCTTACACACATCATAGAATCAGTGAAAAACCTACTCACAGTGTACTAGTGATAAGATGAGGACTTAATGGCACAGGAATTGGTTTTACACACATACAAAATGGTAGATTAAGCTGAATGGAACTTCGTGTGAGGAATGCTGCGGCTACTCACATCAGAGACGTATTTGCACAAATTTAGACTCATTTAGTCGCACACAACTGTACAAATGCTGCAAATAATAATGATCTACACACACTAGCAATACAGCTTTCTCAATTCTAGTATTGTAGTTTTATAGTTTTATTTGTGTAAGACGCACATTTTAAGCAAAAAGACACTCAATGCAGCCAAGTTGCCCAAAACCTGGTGCACAGAGATGGCTATTGGGCATAACTTGAGCCACAGTGTACGAGGACAAATCTGTACCAACATACTTACAAAGCCTTAAACTGCTCCTCCCCTCTCTACACTGAGAACCTCATCTCTCTTAACATTCCTTCAAGCCATCTCTGATCCTCCTCAGAACAAGGATTCTCCTCCATCCTGCTCACTTCGCCTCATGCCTGCAAGGTTTCGGCCGAGGTGCCTCCATCCGTTGGTACTCACTCCCAACCCATTCTGTGGTGGGATATTAATGTTTGGTACTTATGCTATAGTGTATCAGTGTATATTGTATCTATGCTCTGATACCATGTTACAATGTTATAGGTTTACCTTGTACGTACCCTACGTACACTTTGTGGCACCTTTATAACTAAAAGTTAATATGACCCCTCACCTTTGACGTCATCTAACTGGCTCTCAAACCGGTCCAGAGACAAAGCGATGCATCTCACTAGCATGTTTGAGTCCACTAAGGAGCTGTTAATCTGGTTCAGGAAAATCTGGAACTAAACCAGAAGTACAAAATAAAGAAACAGAATGGTCAGATTACCAGGTTTTACGCAGTATTAAAGAAAAAAATCTTTTATATATTGCAGTCAACAGGACAGCTAAATCTTGCAATCAGCAGGTCAGCTAAATCTTGCAATCAACAGGTCAGCTAAATCTTACAATCAGCAGGCCAGATAAATCTTACAATCAGCAGGTAAGCATTTTGGACAAAATGTAGTTAATATTTTAAACTACTGAATTAGAAAATGTTTACAGCAGTTTTGTTCTAGCAGCTTAAACTTAAATATCTAGACAGACATGGTATCTTTCACCTACCTTTTCATCTGTATTTATATATTTGTTAAATCTCTTGAATGCATCCATGTTGAATTTCATCAGCTCCCCTAGGAGATCAAAGTAACTCTGAAGGACGTCTCTGGACTTGCACTCGCTGTCCACGATACAGTAGAGGATGTGCTAAAGCAAGAGATACTCCGTTATGTCTACATTTACTTCTGATATCAAACTCAAGTTTATTTTACTAGCGACACATTTTCAGGAACTATTCAGGACAGTACTACACGGGTGGTCTTCTGTTTGCCGGCGGTCGGGCTCCCGGCGCTCAGTATACCGGCGCCGGGAGCCCGACAGCCGGAATACCGACAATTATTTTCCCTCGTGGGGGTCCACGACCCCCATAGAGGGAGAATAAAATAGTGTGGCGCGCGTAGCGCGCCACCGTGCCCGTAGCGTGGCGAGCGCAGCGAGCCCGCAAGGGGCTCATTTGCGCTCGCCAAGCTGTCGGTAAGCCGGCGGTCGGGCTCCCGGCGCCGGGATGCTGGTCGCCGGGAGCCCGACCGCCGGCCAGCCGTAGTGAACCCGTACTACACAATATGATCTCTTCCTCTTCCTATGGACAAGAACTGACACCTGGAAAACCCCTTCTGTTGCAGAACCTTTCAGTGTGCTTAGACCCCTAGATTGCTGTTGTGAATGACTTATAAGTGGGGAATAGAGGAGCGCTGTCCTGGAGGGGATCAGTACGAAATCCCGCTGGAAGGGATCCCCGCGGTCGGAATACCGACACCGGAATCCCGACCAGCACAATCCTGACAGGGGAGCGAGCGCAACGCAGCCCCTTGCGGGCTCGCTACCCATGGCACACTAATTTATTCTCCCTCTATGGGTGTCGTGGACACCCAAGGAGGGAGAATATGTCGGGATTGTGCCAGTCGGGATTCCGGTGTCGGTATTCCGACCGCCGGGATCCCGTCCGGCGGGATCTTGACTGCATCCCTCCTGGAGAACTCCTGAAATAGGAGTTACTGGTAAAAATAGGATTTTAATTACCTACCGGAAAATCCTTTTCTCGTAGGCTGTAGAGGATGCTGGGGTCCACATTAGTACCATGGGGTATAGAAGGGTCCACTAGGAGCCATTGGCATTTTAAGAGTTTGAGAGTGTGGGCTGGCTCCTTCCTCTATGCCCCTCCTAGCAGACTCAGTTTAGAAAATGTGCCGGGAGGAGCCGGTCATAGCTAGGGGAGCTCTACAGAGCTTCTCTGGTAAAAGTTTGTCTTTAGAGTTTATTATCCCTGCTTCGTGGGACTAAGGGGGGGGGGGGAGTAGTGTCCGCCCTGCGGGGTTTGAGCCCCTATCTCCGCTGACAGGACACTGAGCTCCTGAGGGGATCGAACGTTCCCCGCCACAGGGGATCGCTCACCCCAGCAGCATGCCACCACCCCCTTACAGAGCCAGAAGATCGGTGGCGAGTTAGTCACCGCCCCCCCTTGCAAGCTGGGGGCCGGTGTGAAGATGGCAGCAACAGTGTATGGAGCGCAGTACTAACTGCGCTCCGTGGCTCAGCGGTACACAGTGCGGCGCTGTGAGTGGCGCCCTGAGCCAGCGCCTACACCCTACACTGACCTCCAAGCCTGTCAGGGTCCCAGGATCGCTGCCAGCACAATTCCTCAGGCCAGTATAATCTTCAGAAGAGCGGGAAGACAGCGCCATGAAGGGGGCGGAGCTTCTCCTCAGAGCGGACCCAGCAGCGTTCAGTGCCATTTTCCTGCCTGCAGAAGCGCTGTCAGTGAGCGCTGTCCCTCCAATTCAACTCCAGCTATCTCTTACGAAACCAGGGGGTTGTAGAAGGGGGTGGAGGTTGTGTAAAGACTGTGTAACCTACTAAGGTGCACAGTCAGAGCTGGTTGGGGTCTCCCTATACCTTGAAAGTGCTGTGTGTGGGATGGCTCCAATCTCTGTGTTTCTCTTGCTATTCCTGGGGGTGAAAGTGTGTGTGTGTGTGTGTGTGTGTGTGTGTGTGTGTGTGTGTGTGTGTGTGTGTGTGTGTGTGTGTGTGGGTCTCCATTAAGCTATGTCCAGGGACTCTGTCATATGCTGCAGAGGATATGTCCTCTCAGGATGATTCCATTCCATGTAATCAGGATTGCACTGTCTTAGCGGAGATACCAGCTAGGGAGCCTGAATGGTGATCCTCTATTAGAACTATGATTTCTCAGATTTCTACTAGGGTTGCACAAAATGAAGCTGCAACTCAGGTTTTACAGAACTCTATAGCAGTTTGGTCCGGTTCCGTTACCTCAGGACCCCCTGCTGCATGTTCCCACAAACGTGCTCTTGCCCAGATTATGCAAGATGACACGGATACCGATTCAGACACGGCAGACGGTGACAGGAATGTGCTGCTATTCTCTTGCAAAAGGGGTGCAGTTGATGATAGAGGCTATTAGAGATGTGTTGAATATTGCTGATAAAACACTTGAGCAGGTTGAGGAGGCTTACTTCACTGACAATAAGAAAGCCTCACTAACCTTCCCTGCGTCAAAAGAATGAAATGCTATATTTGAAAAAGCATGGGAAAACCCGGAGGAAAAAATTCAGTTTTTTTCCCCTTCCCTGAGGAGGATAGGAAAAAATGGAAAACCCACCCATAGTTGACGCGTCTGTATCCAGACTCTCTAAAAAGGTGGTTTTACCTGTTCCAGGATATACTGCCTTAAAAGAGCCGGCTGATCGCAAAATGTACACTACGCTCAAATCTATATACACGGCTTCAGGGGCGATACTACGTCCTACTATTGCCTGTGCATGGATTTCCAAAGCTATAGTAAAGTGGTCAGACACGTTACTTGAGGATTTGGATACAATGGATAAAAGTGATGTTCAATTGTTTTTATGTAACATTCAGGATTCTGCAGGATTTATGGTGGAATCCATGAAAGACCTGGGTTCCATGGCTGTGGGGATATCTTCCATGTCTGTCTCAGCTCGTAGGGGACTTTGGCTGCGCCAGTGGTCTGCCGACGTGGAATCCAGGAGAGGTGTGGAGACCCTACCCTACACAGGTCAGGCTCTCTTTGGGGAAGCGTTGGATGCGTGGATTTCCACGGCTACAGCGGGTAAGTCTCCTTTTCTTCCCTCAGATTCACCTGCTATGAAGAAACCCTTTTCTTCAGCTGCATCTTAGTCCTTTCGGACTGCCAAAGCAAGAAAGGCCAAGCCGTCCAACACCTTCTTCAGAGGATAACTAGAGTATTCTTTTGGACAATTTGATATTTGCGCAATCCCAAAAAGCAGCCTATAGGGAAAACGCAAACCCTAGGAGTCTCTCTCCAAGAAACCCCAAACAATAGTATGTGAGAAAAAAAAGGATTGGGAATGCGTTCCTTCTGGCGCTAGTAAACACACTTCTGCCAGTGAAATCACAGCCACAACTTAATTGTGCACAGAAAAAACACAAATAGGATAAAGGGTATTCCTTATCTTATATAGATATCCAGACGATTCGTTCTCAGTAGATAGGACTATTCCGTTCATAAATTCACATGTGAATAAAAAAGAAGTATCATGTGTAATACAATTACAACATCTTTAATACAGACATACAATAGTGACATAAAACTGAAAACATGTGAAAACTGGCACAGTCCTTTGTGAAGGAGAGTCAGAATAATTACCAGCAGGTCTGAGTACCAATAAAAGTACTCAAACAAGTTCTTAATAAGTTCCCAATCGCCTCTCCGGAAAAAGCAGACTGGAGCTCGTTCCTGGTAATCGTTCAGCAATCCAGATGTAATAGTAGAGACTGTACTGCAGACCCCTCAATAACCAACGCGTTTCCACCTGCTTTGCTGCAGGTCTTTTTCAAGGTGAAAAAGACCTGCAGCAAAGCAGGTGGAAACGCGTTGGTTATTGAGGGGTCTGCAGTACAGTCTCTACTATTACATCTGGATTGCTGAACGATTACCAGGAACGAGCTCCAGTCTGCTTTTTCCGGAGAGGCGATTGGGAACTTATTAAGAACTTGTTTGAGTACTTTTATTGGTACTCAGACCTGCTGGTAATTATTCTGACTCTCCTTCACAAAGGACTGTGCCAGTTTTCACATGTTTTCAGTTTTATGTCACTATTGTATGTCTGTATTAAAGATGTTGTAATTGTATTACACATGATACTTCTTTTTTATTCACATGTGAATTTATGAACGGAATAGTCCTATCTACTGAGAACGAATCGTCTGGATATCTATAGAAGATAAGGAATACCCTTTATCCTATTTGTGTTTTTTCTGTGCACAATTAAGTTGTGGCTGTGATTTCACTGGCAGAAGTGTGTTTACTAGCGCCAGAAGGAACGCATTCCCAATCCTTTTTTTTCTCACCTTCTTCAGAGGAGGTAGGCCAAAATCCATGAAACCTGCTGTGGCGGGTTCCCAGGAACAGAAACCTGCTGTGGCGGGTTCCCAGGAACAGAAACCTACTTCAGGCACGCCAAAGTCCTCAGCATGACGGTGGACCGTGCGGTCTGGAGGTGCGGCTGAGGCTCAGGCATTTCAGTCATGTCTGGGTGTCGTCTCGCCTGGATCCCTGGGTGCAAGATATTGTGTCCAAGCGGTACAGGCTGGAATTTCAAAATTTCCCTCCTCACCGGTTCTTTAAATCAGGCTTGTCAGCTTCACTGGCAGACAGGGCTATCCTCAAGGAAGCCATCCAGAAGTTGGAGGAGGCACAGTTTGTTATACCAGTTCCACCCCATATGCAAAACAAAGGTTACTATTCGTACCTTTTCGTGGTACCGAAACCGGATGGTTCGGTCAAGCCCATTCTGAACTTAAAGTCGCTAAACCCCTTCATGAGGGAGTTCAAGTTCAAAATGGAGTCTCTAAGGGCGGTGATATCAGGTCTGGAGGATGGGGAATTCCTGGTATCCCTGGATATCAAGGATGCGTACCTCCACTTTCCAATGTGGCCGCCGCATCAAGCTCATCTCCGATTCGCACTGTTGGACTCATTTTCAATTCCAGGCCCTGCCATTCGGCTTTTCTACAGTACCGAGGGTATTCACCAAGGTGATGGCGGAAATGATGGTTCTCCTCCGCAGACAGGGGGTGAACATAATTCCATATCTGGACGATCTGCTGATAAAGGCATCGTCCAAGGAGAAGTTGTTACAGTCCATTGCTCTCACAACCCATCTACTCAGGGAACACGGTTGGATCCTGAATATTCCAAAATCACATTTGGAACCAACCAGGAGGTTGTCCTTTCAGGGAATGATCCTCGACACAGAAGTGCAGAGGGTGTTTCTTCCAGAGGAAAAAGCGTTGATGATACAAACAATGGTCCGGGATGTCTTCAAGCCAGCCCGGGTGTCTGTTCATCAGTGCATTCGCCTTCTGGGTGGCCTCTTACGTGGCTCTGCAGTACGGGAGGTTTCATGCTCGGTCCTTCCAACTGGATCTCCTAGACAAGTGGTCGGGATCTAATCTACACATGCACCAGAGAATATGTCTGTCGCCAAAGGCCAGAATTTCACTCCTCTGGTGGCTACAATTGCCTCACCTTCTGGAGGGCCTTCTGCAAGTCTCCGGGGCTGGGGCGCAGTCACTCAAGGGGAAACCTTCCAAGGAAGGTGGTCAAGTCTGGAAGCCGGCCTGCCGATAAACATTCTGGAACTAAGAGCCGTCTACAACGGTCTTCTCCCAGCTGCCCATCTTCTGAGAAATCGGGCCATTCATGTGCAGTCTGACAATGTAACGACAGTGGCTTACATACACCGACAGGGCGGAACGAAGAGCAGAGCTGCAATGTCAGAGGTGACAAGAATCATCCTCTGGGCAGAAAAACACGCGTTGGCACTGTCAGCAATCTTCATTCCGGGAGTAGACAACTGGGAAGCGGACTTCCTCAGCAGACACGATCTCCATCCAGAGGAGTGGGGTCTCCATCCGAAGGTGTTCAAGGAGGTAACGGATCTTTGGGGTGTACCCCAAATAGACATGATGGCCTCTCGTCTCAACAAGAAGCTTTGGCGATATTGTTCCAGGTCGAGGGACCCGCAAGCAGTGGATGCCCTGGTGACTCCGTGGGTAATCCGGTCGGTGTACATGTTTCCACCACTCCCACTCATTCCATGAAGATAGAGAGAGCAGAGATCTGAACCTTGATGGACCCTAATAGTAGGCCCTTATCCAGTCCTGCTTGCAGGAACAGTAGAAACCGGCCCAGACAAAATTCCACAGGAGAACATTTTCGACCCTCGCACCAAGAAACATACTTCTTCCAAATACGGTGGTAATGTTTGGAGGTAACCACCTTACGGGCCTGAACCATAGTGGAAACCACCTTGGATGGAAGACCCTTCCTGGTTAAAATTTTCCTCTTAACCTCCAGGTCGTCAAACGTAGCCACTGTAAGTCTGGATAGACGAACGTCCTTGTTGAAGAAGGTCCTTGAGAAGCGGCAGAGGCCAGGGTTCCTCCAACGACAAGGTCAGGAAGTCCACATACCAGGCCCGTCGAGGCCAATTCGGGGCAATGAGAATTGCCTGAACCCTTTCCTTTTTGAGTCTTTTTAGAACTCTTGGGATTAGAGGAATCGGAGGAAACAGGTAAACAAACTGGTAATTACATAGTGTCGTCAGAGCGTCTACCGCAACCACCTGCGGGTCCCTCGTTCTGGAGCAGTAACGACAGAGCTTCTTGTTGAGACGAGAAGCCATTAGGTCTATCTGTGGATAATCCCACTGGTGAACAAGTTGTTTAAACACCTGAGGGTGGAGGCCCCATTCCCCCGGATGGAGGTCGTGCCTGCTTAGGAAGTCCGCTTCCCAGTTGTCCACTCATGGAATGTAAACGGCCGAGATGGCCCTTGCGTTGGCTTCCGTCCAGAGGAGTATTCTTGACACCTCTCATTGCGGCCCTGCTTTTTGGTTCCTCCCTGCCGGTTGATGTATGCTACTGCCGTGGCGTTGTCCGACTGCACCTGGATGGCCTGGTTACGAAGGAGGGATGAGGCCTGTATGAGAGCGCTCTAAATTGCCTTAAGTTCCAGGACGTTGATTGGAAGAGCAGATTCCTGAAAGGACCACATCCCCCTGGGACTGCGCTCCTTGAGTCACAGCCCCCTCAACCCCGGAGGCTGGCATCTGTTAACAGCATCCAGGACAGGGTGTTGAAACTCTGACCCTCAATCAGACGGGGAACTTGTAGCCACCAAAGTAGGGATATCCGTGCTTTCGGTAACAGGGTTATATGCTGATGCATGTGCAGGTGAGATCCCGACTATTTGTCCAACAAATCCAGTTGAAACGGTCGCGCATGGAACCTGCCATACTGTATCGCCTCGTAGGAGGCCACCATCTTGCAAAGCAAGCGGATACAAAGATGAACCGAGACCAGACGAGGTTTCAGCACCGACCAGACCGTAGACTGAATAGTCAAGGCCTTGTCCACGGGAAGGTAAACCTTCTGAGACACCGTATCCAGGATCATCCCCAGGAACTGAATTCTCTGAGACGGTTCCAAGTGAGATTTCTAGAAATTGAGTATGCATCCGTGATCCGTAAGCAAACGAGCAGTCAGGTTGATACTGTGCAGAGGTTGTTCCCTGGACACCACCTTTATCAGGAGATTGTCCAGGTACGGAATTATTTGGACACCCCTCATGCGCAGTTGTAGCATCATTTCCGCCATTACCTTTGTGAATGCCCTTGGGGCTGTGGAGAGACCAAAGGGAAGGCCTGAAACTGGAAATGTTGTTCCAGAATCGCGAACCTGAGGAACGCTTGGTGAGGGGGCCAAATTGGGATATGTAGATATATCCGTCCTTTATATCCAGGGACACCAGAAACTCCCTCTCCTCCAGATTCGCTATCACTGCTCTTAGGGATTCCATCTTGAATTTGAACACCCGAAGATACAGGTTCAGGGATTTGAGGTTCAAGATTGGCCATACCGAGCCGTCCGGCTTCGGAACCACAAAAAGACTTCAGTAAAACCCCTTTGTGTGCAGCTGAGGAGGCACTGGAACAGTAACTCCTGTAGAAAGCAGTTTTTGCACTGCCTGCTGTAAGGAAACCCTTGCTTCCTGTGAAGCTGGTAAGCCTGACCTGAAGAATCTGAGAGGAGGGAGTTCCTGGAATTTCAGTGGGTATCCTTGGGATATGAGGTCTCTCACCCAAGGATCCTGGCAGGACTCTGCCCATATGTGTGTTGAAGGCGAGCACCTACCTGAAAGTCGAATTGCTGCTGGGGCCAACCGCCACGCGGAGGGCTTCGTGGAAGAGCATCCTAAAGCCTGGTACGCAGGTCCAGCAGCTGCTGGTTTACGGGACTTACAGCGAGATCCTCTAGCAGCATGGGAGGCACCTCTGGCACTGCCTCTGAATCTGGCCACCCAAAAGGACTGCAGGGAGGGTCCAGGATAGGGACGCCTGGCAGGTGGCGGAGCAGACGGCAGATATGTAGAATTACCTGCAGTAGCCTGAGATATCCACTTGTTCAGTTCTTCCCCAAACAAGGCATCACTTGTAAAAGGAAGGTTTTCAAAACCTTTTTTGGAATCAGTATCTGCTGACCACTGACGTAGCCACAGGGCTCTACGAACCGATACTGCCATAGCAGTGGTACGGCCATTAATGATACGAAGTTCTTTAACAGCCTCACTCAAAGTTTGCAGCATCATGGATGTGTTGTAGTAATGTAACAATCTCTTCTTGAGGCAATGTGAGCAACATTTTCAAAATATCATTAGAGCATTTTACCATGGCTTAAGAAATCCAGCCGCATACCATGGTAGGGCGTTGGGCTACACCTGCTGCAGTATAAATTGATTTAAGAGTGGTTTCAACGTTTCGATCAGCCTGTACACGGACTTATCCACTGCATGTGGGGTTTCCCAGACTTTCCTATCTTCTGCAGGGAAAGGGAAAGAATTTAACACCCGTTTAGGGGTAACAATTTTTTTGTCAGGGTTTATCCATGCTGCCTTAGCCAGGGAATCTTATTCTTTAGAAACCGGGAAGGTTGCAGAGGACTTTGGTTTCACATTAAAATACAATTCCTCTGCCTGTTCTCCCTCCTTATCAGGGAGATTGAGCACCTCTCTAATGGCATAAATGAGGGCTTCAACACCTGGGGATAGAGAAAAATCCTCACCCACCTCAGCCTCTCCTTCCTCAAACTCTGGTAGTTCAGGATCAGATTGTAACAACTGAGGGAGAGTGCATGTGTTAGAGACCAACAGGGGGGGAGGGGGGCTGAAGAGCCCGTCTGTGGTCTGCAGCAGCAACTATAAATGTGTCCTTTGTTTGTTTCAGGGTTTGTCTTTCTTGCTTAGCCATAGCCAACTCTGAATTAATACTGGAAACCATAGTTTTAAATGATTCCATCCACTCAGGTTCCTGCACATTACTCCCTCGTGAAGGAATTGAGCATTGGGTATACATGAGGGACCCCTGTGAGGAAGGTGTAAACCTAGCCTTCCATAAAGTACACAGACTTATTTGCAGAAATGCTGGGCAGAAAAACACAGTTAGTATGATAACACAGTGTAGTATTAGTGAGCTATGCACACTTATCCCAGCCTACCCTGAATGGAGTAACACACAGCGGAAAGGAACCAGCACACTACACCACAGACCGAGCAGCGCCCCGCTGGGTGTCTTATATGTGTAATTTTTCCCACAGTGGTATAACCGCTGGACTTGCGCTCCCCCCCCTTCATATAACCCCCTGGTACCAGGTACAGTGGTGATTCAGTGGGTCCTGTGGAGCAGCAGTCTCCGCATGCAGCTTGTTATTAGCAGCAGGAAATGGCGCCGTTTAGCCTCTGGTCCTGCTCTCCGGGAAGCCCTGCCCCCTTAATGGCGCATGGTCCCTGTACTTTCATTATACTGGCTTTCTCCATTAAAGTGGAAAACAAGATCCCGCAGCCCCCGTTTATCATGTTGCCAGTCTGGGTTTCCGGTGGGTACCGCGGCCCGTAACCGGGTGATCACCTGCATGCTGCCATCTTGCACCGGGGACCCGCTAACCGGGTCCCTGGTGTAACACTCACCGCACCGCGTCTGTCTTCGGCATCTGTTAAGGGGTGGTGGCATGCTGCCGACGTGGGCTCACCCTCTGGGAGTATGAGAAACATCACCTCAGGAGCTCAGTGTCCTGTCAGCTGGGATTACAAATCATTAACTCTTAGGAAGTTGGTTCGGTCCCCCCTTAAGTCCCACGACGCAGGCAGACTGGTTGCCAATCAGCGTGCCTGAAAATAAACTAAAATAAATTTCTGAAGAAAACTCTCTGGAGAGCAACAGAATGCACCCGGCTCCTTGGGCACATTTTCTAAAACTGAGTCTACAAGGAGGGGCATAGAGGGGAGGAGCCAGCACACACTATTGATTTCTTAAAGTGCCAGGCTCCAGTGGACCCGATCTATAACCAATGGTGCTATATTATTCCCCAGTATCCACTAGGACGTTAGAGAAACTGAATTGCTTAGTCAGGAAGCAGGGCATCCAAAAAAAAAAATGAATGAATCCCTGCCATTTAAAGCAGCACCAATGTCAAACGCAGAAGCCTTGCAATATCCCTGGCCACTGCCCAAACAAATGGTTCTAACTGCACTGCCCACCAGAGTTATGGATGCCTCCACTGATAAAGGATGTATTTCCCCTACCTCCTCAACCAGAGTCAGTCTAGCTCTGAGATAAGGGTCAGCAAGAGAATCCCTTGCAAGAGAAATTAATTACAAACTGCATGTTCTTGCTACCATTGGGACAACACTAAAGGACTAATTCAGATTTGTATGTAACCATATTGTTTACATACAAATCCAATGGTTGTGGGGCTGCGCAGGCATAGGACCCATTCTACGCATGTGCAGAACAGGTCTTGCGATATCGCTTGCAGCCCCAGCACAACTGACATGCTGCGGCGTTTGGAAGTAGAGCAAGGGCGGCAACAGGCACCATACTTCAAAACGGGGATGTAAACACAGTTTTGTAGGCATGACATGTCCAGGGTCATCTTCGTCGGATGCAGACTTACTGGACCCGGGTGTCCAGATCCGATGGACGGCCAGCCTGACTAAAGGGCCCCATACACTAGAACGATAATGCCCAATTTCATCCGATTTCGGGCATTCGGCCCGATATATTGGGTGAAATCGAGCATTTAGGAGGTGTTTCCAATCCAATGCGCATTCTCGTGAGCATCGAATCGGATCCTCCAGATTGAATGTGCAGCACTCGCGCTCATGTCCGACCCAGCAGGCATGGCTGGGATCACCCAAGATATATCGTATGCAAAAGGACAGCATACGATGTATCTTGGACGATCCTGCCGCCCGGGAGGCTGCCGGGGTGATCGCCTGCGACATGACGGTCGGACATGTCGCATAAGTGTATGGGGCCCTTAAGCTTCAGCTAATGCAGGCTGACCACTGCCTGAAAACATTGTGAATGCAGCACTTGGATCCCGCAAATCCTGCTGCATTTGAATTCTAATTAATGGGTGGTTTTTTTTATTTGCTCCTGTCTATAAGGAAGGAGGCATCATGTAATATGGATTACATATGAAAAAGATAAAATGTTTCCATTTAATCAGTAAGTTTAACAAAAATTAGTAAGTGCAGATAACATTATGAGAAAGCGCAAAGAACACAAATTATAATAATATGGACAAAATAAACAAACGGCTTTTTTGTGTTGATCAGTGTTCACATTTGGTACAAATCAGGAGTATCAAACCAACTCCCTGGTCTTACAGACCTGTCTCATACTGTAAGCCTCAATCAGTGTTCATTTATCAGGTTATAGAAAGACTGGGTAAATAGAAAAATATAATAAATGGTATATTCAAAAGTTATGTGCCTTTAACATGATCAGTAACACTCACCTCTAACAGGCCTCTATTCAATAGAAACATCTGGTCCGCATAAGAAGTTACACCACGTAGGAAACTTTCAACAGCCCGGGCCTGCCAGAACCTAAATATATATTTTAATACATAAAAAAAACACAATAAATTAATATAATCAGTATATAAGCTGTGCTAGTATGTTTTTATGAATGGCATTTGAGGAACTAATGATTATACTTTGCGGTTACGTATTTAATGAAAGTCTCTGCAATTTACTGCACATTAAATAAACATCACTGTAGCAGCAACAACAAAAAAAATTAAATGAAAGAATGGCAATGGAACAGAAAGGTATTTGCTCACAATTTACAACTGCAAAATAAACTACATATTAGGGATGTATAGTTGGATCTTTTTTATTTAATAAAATAACAAAAAACACCCACAGGTTTGCAATAGAAGTGTATGCTTGGGTGTACATCATCAGAGGTGATAGAGGCTATCCAGTGTATTCAATAATTGTTGAAAGTTGCCATCTTGTCGGAAAAACGGCAGCTTCCGACAGGTTTAGGTCGGAAGGGGTTCTGACCTATTCAACGCCGGCAGCTTTTTTCCGACAAGTCGGGAATTCCCGACTTGTTGGAATCCACCTTGGCTGTCGTAAGCACAGCCAAACCAGACAGGTTTTAGCCCCGTTTCGGACAATGTCAATCCGACTTTAAAGAAAGTCGGATTGCCATTGTCAGGAACAGGCCAAACCTGTCGGGTTTGGCCCGGCATTGAATACTGACCTGTCGGATACTTTCCATTGGAAAGGATCAAACAGGTACTGAATATACCCCTAAGACAGTACAGCAATTTAAACATGCTTTGGATAGACATCTGATATTTACAAAGAACTGAGGATCAAATAGGGTTGAGGTTACAAAAATAGGATTTTGGTACTTACCAGGTAAATCCTTTTCTTTGAATCCATAGGGGGCACTGGAGTACTCTTGGGATATGGACGGGCGTAGCCGAACAAAGGCACTGAATATTCAAATTTAGGACCCTCCCCCCCCTCCATATCCCCAAGTACCTCAGTGTACTTTGCCAGTGTTTTTTACTGAGCGAACAGGATATAGAGAGGTTGACAATGGAGAATCCCTATAACATAACGGACAACCACAAAGTTGACCCGTAACCTTATTGTCAACTAAACAGTTGACACCTTAACCGATAGAACTTATAATTTGAACCAACCGGTGAAAATGTGTTACCATAAGCTCCTTTGAGCTTAATACCATCCAAGTTAAATCTGTTCACTAAGCTCCCTTGAGCTTAAAACAACCCAGGTAAAACTGCTCTGGGTGGGCGTCCAGTGCCCCCTATGGATTCAAAGAAAAGGATTTACCTGGTAAGTACCAAAATCCTATTTTCTTTATCATCCACTAGGGGTCACTGGAGTACTCTTGGGACGTACCAAAGCTTCCCTCGTGGGCGGGAGAGCTGTTTGATACTTGTAACAGTAGGCAGGCCAAAGCTAAATGCTGATGGCGCCACCATTAATAACGTATAAACGTGCACAAACGTGGTGCACTGAAGGCTATGTAGCCGCGTCGTAGACGCTCCACGACCCGCTGGGTCTGACATTCCCACAGAACCTGTGGGATGAGCTATTACTGACGTAGGCGATTGTAACTTAGCCTTAAAGTAAGCCTGACTTGTAGTCATTATTATTATCCAACTGGATAATGTCTGCTGAGAAACTGGCTAACCCCAGTTGGCAGCATCATAGAGACCAAACAACGTATTCATATCACGTACTGTAGACATTTGGTACATATATAAACGCGTAATGCGTGTACCACATTCCGAATTCTAGAATGTGCTGTCCCCACAGGAACCACTATTGGTATATTGATGTGAAGAATACGAAAGCGGATTTCGTCCGAAGATCTGCTTTGTCATGAGAAACTGAAATACGGTGGCTTGGAATACAAGGCACCCAAATATGAAAACAAAACCCTTGCCGAAGGCAAGGCTAGAAGAAAAATGTTTTCCAAAGTGAGAAACTTAATTCTCATTTGTTGTAAAGGTTCAAAAAATATGAAACTTAATTCCCCTTTGTTGAAAGGGTTCCAAAATATGAAAACTGTAATAAATCTGAACCCAACCTCAAATCGCCTGGCGCTGTAGGTGGGATAAATAGAGTCTGAACTTTGGTGACACCTTGTAGAAAGATGTTTACAGACGCAAATAGAGACAAACGTCTTTGAAAATACGTTTACCACACAGATACCTGCACTGTTAGTGCAGATGAACGCAGTTTTCCATCCCATCCCGTTTAACAGAATACGGGTACTTGAAGTATGATGTTGGAAACTTCCGAGGTTTACAACCTATGTAAGCACACGAAATTTTTTAATAATGAGCTGCCTTAAGCGGCTTACTATTTCGTTACATGGTTGGTATAACCGATACTGTAATGCTCTATTTTTTTAAGAGGGCGGTCTTATGGAACGCTTCACGAATTTGCGTGTCATCCTTGCGCAGGGGCCATGCTAATCTTCTCTGTATCGTTCCAATTTTAGTATATGTGCTGCCGAAGCGAGCACTGAACCCTCACCCCGTCAACCGCAGCTGCGGTACATAGATAATAGGTACATAGGTAACTATGGGTAAAAGAACGTTCCCTGATGTAACAGGTTGGACGTATTATGAGCGGGCCAAGATCGTGTGCAAGTATTCCTTGAAAAATCGAGAAGCAAACTTCTCCGAAACCCATGAGATACCACGAGTATGACTGTGACGAACTGTCTTCTGATCCGTTTTGGCAACGAAGAGAGAAGCGGAAAATGGTGGAGCCCGATACACGATGCTGAATGACCCCATGAATGTGATGTACACATACTGAGCTTTTGTAATTGTGGCGAGATGCCATCATGTATACTTGAGGGTAACTCCCTTCTGTGGACTCACATATGAAACACTTCTGGATTTAATGTCCAGTTCCAAGATCCAAACCCTGACGGGTGAGATCGTCTGTCTAACAGATGTCCACTCACGGATGGATCTCTTGACATTTTCACATAATGGCGTTCTGAGCCATTGAAGATTTGAGTTGCCTGCCGCATTGCCATGCGGCTTCTTGGTTCTCACTGGTTGTTGAGTATGCAACTGCCGTTGCTTTGTTTGACTGCTTAAGGGCAGCGTGAGCCAGGCATGAAAAACAAAATTACATGAAACTCACGGTTGTTCCTCTCCACAGAAATCTTTAGCAAAAAGCGAAAGATTTATTCGTTCTGAAGAGAAACCAGAGTCTATCCGTGGTCAGACTGAAAGCGAATCCTTTATCGCATTGTAAAATGCACAGAGTTCTAGGACATGTATTGACAGCAATCTGTCGTGTTTTAGAACCTTTGCGCTGATTGTAACTACAAATCCTGACTCTCTGCGACTGTCGTCCAGAGTATATGCACCCTTGTCCCTCTGTGGGAAACGCGAGTGAAGGGTGGGGACCTAAATTGAAAACACATCTTTATTCTTAATAGGTGAATACACCAATGTACCGCTAGTGTGCGTGTTTTGCACTAATTACTAGATGTACTTTCTTGCTGGTGTAGTAGGTAAAAGTCTTTGATTTACCGTATTTATAATCTTACCTAGGAATTGACATCCTTTAGACAAAATTAGATGCGATTGTTTGCGAACTTGATCTGCTATCGCAGTATACCTTAGTAGCGCAAGTTAGAGGAACTTTGTTAATACATAGTTCTTATGTGAGATGAGCTATCATCCCAACATCACATTGGTAAATACCGGAAGCGATAAGCAACGGTAGACATGAAGATCAAATGCAATTATGCAATTTTGTGGCTCCAATAAGCAAATACTAACTGCAGAAAAGCCATTTTCTAACTGTAGTAAATGACTTGCTTATTGATATAGCAACGGAGCTGTTTGGTTTTGCTCAAACAGAGGGGAATAAGTAACTCTGACACTGTTGGCGTACTATTGCCTGGTTTATAAGCCAGCAAAGACTAAATGATCACCTGCCAAACCCTTCGACAGAAGCAGTTTTGTACTTTAAGCTGTAAATAGCTGAGACATATATGAGTTGAAGTCATGAAACCTCGCAAATGTAACATGTAAAGACCCGCTTCCACAATTGTAAAAGAGGTCATCAAACCACTGGTTTGCTGACTGTAACGTCCTGTCGTTACAAGTCTAATGGCTGACTATCATAAAGGGATAAAACGCCGTTACAAGTATACTGTATGCGCTAATGGCTGAATATCATGAAGGGATAAAATGCCGTTACAAGCATATCAAATTTAGGAGCAAACAAGCTCTGGCCTTGTCGCGCTTTACTAGCGACAATGAAAATAACCGGCGTTAGCAGAAGCTTTACAGATATACTCTGCAGCTTCTTTTAACAGTGATCGGCATGGTTTCATACATAGCTTCTAGTGACCCAAATGTATCTTGGGTTTTTATAATGTTTGACAGAAACGCATATACCAATGGCGGATCGCATTCTTTTGGAAACGATTATGTATGATTGTCCAAAACCCCGCACTATCTGAGTGCTGGAGTAATGTACCGTTCTTACTCGTAGTTATTGGTGTGAGATTTGACCTATAATCGTGCATTAAATTATAAGACCAGTGAAATAAACCCTCTGGTACCCAAAGGGAAATTGGCCCTTTGGAAAAACTGTCTTTTGTTAGAGCTGGCGGAGTAACTCCGAGACTCCGATTACCGCTCTTTTAATTTGAATTGCCACTGTAATATTTTTAAAAGTATTTTTAGTCTGCACTAGAGCCTTATTCGCTATGTAGACAGACAACATAATTGGCAACAGACAGACACTTGCACGATTATATGGCACATATATATATATATGTGTTATTGCTGAACAGCATATTT
This sequence comes from Pseudophryne corroboree, assembly GCF_028390025.1. Lineage (NCBI taxonomy): Eukaryota > Metazoa > Chordata > Amphibia > Anura > Myobatrachidae > Pseudophryne > Pseudophryne corroboree. Next base: position 403,768,919 of record NC_086446.1, read on the forward strand.
ATATGAAACTCATGGTTGTTTCTCTGTACGGAAATCTTTAGGAAGCTAAAGTGATCTTTATGTGAAAAGCAGTTCACATGGGCATATGAAACCCGAACCAAATTCCTATTAACACCCCTGCGCCTTCCGGTGGCTTAAAGATGTAGGGCAGGAATGTTCTAGAATTATCCTGACCTAAAAATTTCCACTAACACCCCTGCGCCTCCTTGTGGAGCAGAGGTGTATGGCCGGAATGTATAACTGGAAAAACAACAATGATTGAAATGGGCGTCATGCCATGCTTTTACAGAAAATCACAGTACAGGTTACCTGCTGCAGTTTTAATATAGGCTTAATAGCCTATTATACAGATTATACAGTGATAATACAGGTGTATGTAAAATACATGCATTTAGTTAGCCTCTATTAATATGAACACTGCCTGCAGTGTTATTTTCTTGCAGTCTTAACAGAAAAGAACAGAAAACATGGTTAAACCTGCAATAGGCTATGCCACTGATAGGCCATTGCTAGGCCAAGCCTCATATATATATTATATATATAAAATGTACTTAACCATATAATCACAGTTGATACTGATATTATACACAGTTGTTCTAGCAAACAGCTTCATTATATATTATATATATATAAATTGTGCTGAAACATATAATTTCCTGATATTATAGTCCCATGACTTTAAAATTGCTGCACTGCTTGTGATAGTTTGCGCAGCCTATCTTTAACCCATGCAGCCTTCTGCTGCTGCTATGGGCATTACTCCCCCTCCCCCCCCCCCTGCCTCCCCATGTTACCTGCAGCGTACTGGGTTCGGGTGCAGGGAGAGTAGGAGAGCGATAGCAGGAGAGCGCTGTATATAGCGCCGGGGAGCCGTCCGGAAGAGCGGGCGGCGTAGAACACAGTCTCCCTGTGTGCGGCATCAGCAGCGTGCAGTGTCTCATTGAAAGAGCGGCCGGCGTCCGTGAGTGACGTGCGGCCGCTCTTTAGCACACAGGACAGTCTCGGCGGCGCCTTGCAGGGAGAGCAGGAGAGCTGTAGTGGTGCCGGGCCATCAGCGCAGTGAAAGCGGCCGGCGTCTGAGTGACGTGCGGCCGCCCTGCGCGTATCATGAATCCTCGTTAAGCGGGACCTCTTCACTCAGCGGCGGCTACAGCACACAGCAGGGCTACAGTATTACACACAGCAGGGCGGCAGCGTGAGCTGACCGCCCTGACCTTCCATACCTTGTGCCGTTTTCATGCTTTTTCATGCTGGCTGTTTCAGCCTCCAGCTTCTCATCTGTGATGGGGCTTCTGCTGTAAGCTCCTTGCAGATGTAGATTCTTCCAGCTCTTTGTCTCATCCTGGCTGTGACGGAGCTTCTTTCTGTAAGCTCCGTTCAGTTTGCAGGAGACAGTGGCTGCCTGTGGCTGTGAGGGTGCTCTTTGTGAGGACCGACACGCCATGCGCTTGCTTATAGCGCCTATGGCTGTGAGGGTGCTCTTTGTGAGGACCGACACGCCATCCGCTGCCTTGCAGCGGCACCATCCCGGACCCATGTTTTTCCTAAACTGGGACGGGAAGTGTAAAAATTAAAAATAAAAATCTTCTGAAATGTGGCCTTGCCACAAGCCGATGTTCATCTGTGAGCACCGAAAAAACACTGGCAAAGTACACTGAGGTACTTGGGGATATGGAGGGGGGGGAGGGTCCTAAATTTGAATATTCAGTGCCTTTGTTCGGCTACGCCCGTCCATATCCCAAGAGTACTCCAGTGACCCCTAGTGGATGATAAAGAAATGGTGAAAACAGGGGCAGACTAGATGGGCCAAGTATTTATCTGCCATTAAATTCTATGTTTCTATGTGTAATGTTTTTAAGGAGGTCACTGATCCATTTACCGGCAAGATTCACTAAAGTGGCCAAAAGGTACAATTTTTCGATTCTACATGCCTGTTTACTGGTGCTATATTTCATAACTAAACATTCCCCATTGGTGTTTCACTAAATTAATAATAGTGAATCAGGACAGTTATGTAGCTATATATTTTTTTTTATTATGCTTTCACTACTGCATTTTCACACACACAAAAAGAGTCTTGCATAAAGTGCATTTAGATTAGGGGTGGGCAAAATGCGGCCCGCGGGCCGTATGCGGCCCGCAAACCGATCCTGCCCGGCCCACTGCTTCCCACCAGTGTGCAATGACAAGCGGCCCGACCGACTGAGCTGCTGGTCATTGCTCTGCAGTACCTCCAAGCTGCCGGCGCCTGTCTCCCCTGCTGCTGCAGGGCGCCTGTCTCCCCTGCTGCTGCAGGGCGCCTGACACACTCATCCTCCTCCTTCCGCCTCCACAGTCCCCAGTGACAAAGGCAGAGATCAGCCGAAAAGGGGGCGGAGCTAGGCGGAGATGAGGGGGCGTGGCTACGCGGGACCTAAGGGGGCGGAGCTACACTGGACATAAGCCACTGCTACAGATCCATCCTTCCTGCCACTGCTAGCCAAACACAGATCAGTAAATTAATGGAAAAAGTGAGGGAAAGAAAGTGTGTGTGTGCGTGTGTGTATATATATATATATATATATATATATATATATATATATATATAAAAAAAAACACAAAAAAACAGTTGTGACCGGCACTCCTACAGCATGAACTAAATACCTGGGTGCCTTCCCGTGGCACTGCAAGGCCCAGCAGACAAGATAATGTAATGGGCGGCACTCCAAAGGATTTTCAATAAATGCAACAGCTCGCCAGGCCGATTAGCGTTTCAACGTTTCAGGTGTCTTTATTCACACCTTTCGTCAGGATACAAAATATATAAAACAGACATACCTTTTATAACACCAGACAAGTGAGACCAGCCTCGTGCCCTCCGCTTCCGGCCCCCGGCGCTGACGTCATCGACGTCATCCCCTACTGCTACGTAGAGGGTAAATTGAATGGTTGTCATACCAACAGTGAATAACGGAGCCAAGGACGCGCTGCGTCCAGCTCCTGTGTGCCGCTCTAACCCCGCCTCGTGGGCGGAGGTAGTAGTCATGGCTACCACTCCACAACAAAACACCGGGCAACCAGAGCACAGAGCCCGAGGCAAAACCTTGTGCAAAACAGAAACCGCTGAACGCGGCGACCCATATCCCATAAAGAACTGGGGACATTGGATGACATCACATCCAATCCCAATTCCTGCAATAAAACCAGTGTAAAAGCCCACACCAACACCAAACCAGGTAGAATAGAAAAAGATGTTACTCAGACTGAAGATTACTCCACCAAAGCAGTAAGCCCCATATCATAGCAAAGCCTCAATGAGGTCCAGGCAATTAAAGTTACAGGTAGGTGCCATTAGGGTACAATAGACAAAATATAATTGCATTCCCAAAAATGGGAAAAAAATGGGAAAATTTTTTTTTGTATCAACAATTAACCCCAATCAGATATAATGGGCTCTTAAAAATCCAAAGCAGGCCTACATACATATGGGCTAAGTATCGAATCTATGCAAATATATTTAGGAATAAAGACCCTGATGGCAACCTCAGGCAAAGGGGCATGCAAAAGTAGAGGAGAGGAAAAATAGAAACGGAATATCATAAAAAGCATAGAAGGGAGAGGTTTTCATTTAATCCAGATGGAGCGACCGTGTTGAACTCGAATATCCAATGTGCTTCCAGCTGTAATAGTTTCTTATTCCGATCCCCTCCTCTAGGTAGCGGGGGAACATGATCGATAAGTTTATAACGTAGGGCAGCCATTGTGTGTCGCGCCTCCCTGAAATGTCTTGCAACAGGCTGTTCGATCTCTTTTCCTTCCAGGGCTTGTCTTATGGCCGACCTATGTTGCGCTGCCCGTTCTCTAAAGGTACAGGAGGTCTTGCCAATGTAGGCAAACCCACAGGGACATTTAATGATGTAAATCACGTATTTAGACGTGCAAGTTAGAACATGTTTAATGGGAAACTTCTTTCCTGAATGTGGATGTAGCACCACCGGACCAACTTCCAAGTACCTACATGTGGTGCAACCTATGCATCTGTATGAACCAGGTTTTTTTGTAAGGAAGTGTGACCGTAGTTCCCTCCTCTCTGCCGTGGTGTCATTGTGGACCAGCCAGTCCTTAAGGTTGCGTCCCCTCCGGTGACAGTTCAACACCCTATATTGATTAAGAGATGGTAAGGATTTGTCTGTCTTAATGATTGGCCAGAATTTTTGAACTTTCTTCCTCACTATTTTGCTTGCGGTATTAAAAGTAGTAATTAACGGAAGTACTTTCTCTGATGATTTTTCTTTCCGCTGTAGGCATTGGGTGCGTGGAAGTGCTAATGCTTTTCTTTTGGCACTTTCTAGATCCTCGATTGGGTAACCTCTCTCAAGATATTTCCCAATCATTCTATCCAGTTCTAGTTCACACTCATCTTGATTGCTGATAATGCGCCTTGCGCGAAGAAATTGCGAGAAGGGTAAACCCTTTTTCATGGCCGTGGGGTGAAAACTCTTGGCATGTAGCAACGTATTTTTATCCGTTGGTTTATGATAAACCGTTGTCTGTAGATGATTTCCCCGTCGTGTAATCAGCACGTCTAGATAGTGGATGACGTCAGCACTACACTCGTACGTAAATTTAATATTCGCGTCCAGAAGGTTGATGGTCTGCATCCGTTCTTTGAATTCTTCTGGAGTGCCGGCCCAGATTAGAAGCAGGTCATCTATGTAGCGTGTAAAAAGTATTAGACCCTCCGAAAAAGACGGATTCTGTAGAAATAGGCGTTTCTCTATATTCAACATGTAGGCATTCGCGAAGGCCGGAGCTACATTACTCCCCATGGCACAACCGAGTCGCTGGAGATAAAACTGTCCATCAAAGTAGAAGAAATTCCGAGTGAGTGTCTTCTCGAGTAATACAAGAAAAAACCCCACGTCTGGTCCTTTGTAGTTGGAATTGTCGGACAGAAGGGACCTCACGGCCTCAATACCCTCCAAGTGGGGGATATTCGTGTACAAACTCACTACATCCACGCTTGCCAAAGTGCATTTTTCCGGAAGCTGCGCAAGTTCTTGTAGTAATAATAGTAGTTGAGTTGTATCCAACAGGACCGTAGGTTCCGCTTGGATAACAGGCTGTAAAAAACCATCCAGATATTTAGAGATGTTACTATAGAGGGATCCGCGGGCCGAGATAATAGGGCGTCCCGGGGGGGCGTCCAGATTTTTGTGGACTTTAGGCAATGTATAAAGAAGCGGTGTAATTGGATGATCAACCGTTAATGCTTTCAAGGTCTGTTTGTCAATTATGGCATCTTGGTGAGCTTGTGTCAGGATCATGTCGATCTCATGTTTAAATCTGTTTGTAGGATCTGAACCTAATTTGCTATAAACAGCTTGATCATTTAATTGACGATAGACCTCTGCATTATATGTTGATAGATCTTGCAAAACTATTGCTCCCCCCTTGTCGGCTGCCCTTATCACCACAGACGTATTCTTGCTCAGATCTTGCATTGCTTGAAACTCCCCTTTAGAAAGATTTGAAGGTATTCTGGATGGTTTACTGGCCTCATAATCAACACTGCTTTCTAGCATGCGAGCATAACTCTTGATGGCTGCATTATGTGTTTGTGGTTCAAACGTAGATATGGGCCGTATGCAGTGTTTAGCGGGCACACTTTCATCCATAGAGGTGTCTTTCCTGTAAAATTCCTTCAACTTAATATTTCTCTGATGCTTCCAGGAGTCGACTTTCCACTCAAAACGATTGTACTTAGTCACTGGAACAAAGGACAACCCCTTGTTGAGTAAAGAGGTTTCGTCAGTTGATAAAACATGGGAGGAAAGATTAATGATGAGGTCACCTTTAGGTATTAACGTTTTTCTCTGCCTCTCCCCTTGTTTGCTCCGCCTTGTTTTACCGCGGCATCTTTTCGTGGGGCAACATTTGCCCGAGTCAGTGCCCCTAAAGGGGGCTTACCAGAGTTGGAAGTTGTCGCTTGATCAGAATCGGTGGCCGAGCTGTCCACAGCTGACCCTTCAGTGTCTGTCAAGAACCTCCTTGTGTTGCGTCTAGGAAAGTATTTTTTACTCCTTGCTGGAAATTTCCCTGTGGCCCAAGGATACACTGTCTGATCTTCATAATCCTTGTTTACAGTTGCTAATTTTGTTTTTTTATATTTAATTAGCTCTAGCCTATGGGAATCAATTTTAGCTTGTAGTTTATTCAACCAATCGCCCTTGGTATCATCCACTAGGAGGTGCTTGGAGACACGTTCTATCTCATCAATTCTAGATTTGGTTTCATTCAGAATTCTAGTGGATTCCTCCACGACCAAGATCATCAGATCTAGTGAACATTTGTTCAATACTGCTGCCCACCTCCTACAAAATTCAGGGTTTGTTCTTCCAATTGTGGGGATATTTTTTATTCCGAATCCCCTGGGTATTTTCCGTTCTCTATAATAATCAGAGATAGTGACCCCATGCAGATGGTAGTCTATCTCTCTTTTGCGTAGCTTTAATAGAGCAAAATACACATCCTCTACAGATTCTCCTCCTACTGTAGCCTGAAAAGTATCTTTTACTAACACAGCTTCAGCTTCTGACTCTGAAAAACTGAGTAAATCACCTGTAGGCAAATTAACAGCATGAAAACCCAGAGATTTTGAGACACCGGCTCCTGCTTCCATATTAAGTTAATATATGCACTGCTGTGCATTCAAATAGTCCCACCTGGCAAACAATTCAAAGTGATGAACACACACAAAAGTCCCAGCACTGACGTTAATTACACATATGTTAGCGTGGTTGCCATGTCAAAAAAGTACTTGTACATCCAAGGTGGGCAGCAGTATTGAACAAATGTTCACTAGATCTGATGATCTTGGTCGTGGAGGAATCCACTAGAATTCTGAATGAAACCAAATCTAGAATTGATGAGATAGAACGTGTCTCCAAGCACCTCCTAGTGGATGATACCAAGGGCGATTGGTTGAATAAACTACAAGCTAAAATTGATTCCCATAGGCTAGAGCTAATTAAATATAAAAAAAACAAAATTAGCAACTGTAAACAAGGATTATGAAGATCAGACAGTGTATCCTTGGGCCACAGGGAAATTTCCAGCAAGGAGTAAAAAATACTTTCCTAGACGCAACACAAGGAGGTTCTTGACAGACACTGAAGGGTCAGCTGTGGACAGCTCGGCCACCGATTCTGATCAAGCGACAACTTCCAACTCTGGTAAGCCCCCTTTAGGGGCACTGACTCGGGCAAAAGTTGCCCCACGAAAAGATGCCGCGGTAAAACAAGGCGGAGCAAACAAGGGGAGAGGCAGAGAAAAACGTTAATACCTAAAGGTGACCTCATCATTAATCTTTCCTCCCATGTTTTATCAACTGACGAAACCTCTTTACTCAACAAGGGGTTGTCCTTTGTTCCAGTGACTAAGTACAATCGTTTTGAGTGGAAAGTCGACTCCTGGAAGCATCAGAGAAATATTAAGTTGAAGGAATTTTACGGGAAAGACACCTCTATGGATGAAAGTGTGCCCGCTAAACACTGCATACGGCCCATATCTACGTTTGAACCACAAACACATAATGCAGCCATCAAGAGTTATGCTCGCATGCTAGAAAGCAGTGTTGATTATGAGGCCAGTAAACCATCCAGAATACCTTCAAATCTTTCTAAAGGGGAGTTTCAAGCAATGCAAGATCTGAGCAAGAATACGTCTGTGGTGATAAGGGCAGCCGACAAGGGGGGAGCAATAGTTTTGCAAGATCTATCAACATATAATGCAGAGGTCTATCGTCAATTAAATGATCAAGCTGTTTATAGCAAATTAGGTTCAGATCCTACAAACAGATTTAAACATGAGATCGACATGATCCTGACACAAGCTCACCAAGATGCCATAATTGACAAACAGACCTTGAAAGCATTAACGGTTGATCATCCAATTACACCGCTTCTTTATACATTGCCTAAAGTCCACAAAAATCTGGACGCCCCCCCGGGACGCCCTATTATCTCGGCCCGCGGATCCCTCTATAGTAACATCTCTAAATATCTGGATGGTTTTTTACAGCCTGTTATCCAAGCGGAACCTACGGTCCTGTTGGATACAACTCAACTACTATTATTACTACAAGAACTTACGCAGCTTCCGGAAAAATGCACTTTGGCAAGCGTGGATTTAGTGAGTTTGTACACGAATATCCCCCACTTGGAGGGTATTGAGGCCGTGAGGTCCCTTCTGTCCGACAATTCCAACTACAAAGGACCAGACGTGGGTTTTTTTCTTGTATTACTCGAGAAGACACTCACTCGGAATTTCTTCTACTTTGATGGACAGTTTTATCTCCAGCGACTCGGTTGTGCCATGGGGAGTAATGTAGCTCCGGCCTTCGCGAATGCCTACATGTTGAATATAGAGAAACGCCTATTTCTACAGAATCCGTCTTTTTCGGAGGGTCTAATACTTTTTACACGCTACATAGATGACCTGCTTCTAATCTGGGCCGGCACTCCAGAAGAATTCAAAGAACGGATGCAGACCATCAACCTTCTGGACGCGAATATTAAATTTACGTACGAGTGTAGTGCTGACGTCATCCACTATCTAGACGTGCTGATTACACGACGGGGAAATCATCTACAGACAACGGTTTATCATAAACCAACGGATAAAAATACGTTGCTACATGCCAAGAGTTTTCACCCCACGGCCATGAAAAAGGGTTTACCCTTCTCGCAATTTCTTCGCGCAAGGCGCATTATCAGCAATCAAGATGAGTGTGAACTAGAACTGGATAGAATGATTGGGAAATATCTTGAGAGAGGTTACCCAATCGAGGATCTAGAAAGTGCCAAAAGAAAAGCATTAGCACTTCCACGCACCCAATGCCTACAGCGGAAAGAAAAATCATCAGAGAAAGTACTTCCGTTAATTACTACTTTTAATACCGCAAGCAAAATAGTGAGGAAGAAAGTTCAAAAATTCTGGCCAATCATTAAGACAGACAAATCCTTACCATCTCTTAATCAATATAGGGTGTTGAACTGTCACCGGAGGGGACGCAACCTTAAGGACTGGCTGGTCCACAATGACACCACGGCAGAGAGGAGGGAACTACGGTCACACTTCCTTACAAAAAAACCTGGTTCATACAGATGCATAGGTTGCACCACATGTAGGTACTTGGAAGTTGGTCCGGTGGTGCTACATCCACATTCAGGAAAGAAGTTTCCCATTAAACATGTTCTAACTTGCACGTCCAAATACGTGATTTACATCATTAAATGTCCCTGTGGGTTTGCCTACATTGGCAAGACCTCCTGTACCTTTAGAGAACGGGCAGCGCAACATAGGTCGGCCATAAGACAAGCCCTGGAAGGAAAAGAGATCGAACAGCCTGTTGCAAGACATTTCAGGGAGGCGCGACACACAATGGCTGCCCTACGTTATAAACTTATCGATCATGTTCCCCCGCTACCTAGAGGAGGGGATCGGAATAAGAAACTATTACAGCTGGAAGCACATTGGATATTCGAGTTCAACACGGTCGCTCCATCTGGATTAAATGAAAACCTCTCCCTTCTATGCTTTTTATGATATTCCGTTTCTATTTTTCCTCTCCTCTACTTTTGCATGCCCCTTTGCCTGAGGTTGCCATCAGGGTCTTTATTCCTAAATATATTTGCATAGATTCGATACTTAGCCCATATGTATGTAGGCCTGCTTTGGATTTTTAAGAGCCCATTATATCTGATTGGGGTTAATTGTTGATACAAAATTTTTTTTTCCCATTTTTCCCATTTTTGGGAATTCAATTATATTTTGTCTATTGTACCCTAATGGCACCTACCTGTAACTTTAATTGCCTGGACCTCATTGAGGCTTTGCTATGATATGGGGCTTACTGCTTTGGTGGAGTAATCTTCAGTCTGAGTAACATCTTTTTCTATTCTACCTGGTTTGGTGTTGGTGTGGGATTTTACACTGGTTTTATTGCAGGAATTGGGATTGGATGTGATGTCATCCAATGTCCCCAGTTCTTTATGGGATATGGGTCGCCGCGTTCAGCGGTTTCTGTTATGCACAAGGTTTTGCCTCGGGCTCTGTGCTCTGGTTGCCCGGTGTTTTGTCGTGGAGTGGTAGCCATGACTACTACCTCCGCCCACGAGGCGGGGTTAGAGCGGCACACAGGAGCTGGACGCAGCGCGTCCTCGGCTCCGTTATTCACTGTTGGTATGACAACCATTCAATTTACCCTCTACGTAGCAGTAGGGGATGACGTCGATGACGTCAGCGCCGGGGGCCGGAAGCGGAGGGCACGAGGCTGGTCTCACTTGTCTGTTGTTATAAAAGGTATGTCTGTTTTGTATATTTTGTATCCTGACGAAAGGTGTGAATAAAGACACCTGAAACGTTGAAACGCTAATCGGCCCGGTGAGCTGTTGCATTTATTGAAAATCCTTTGGAGTGCCGCCCATTACATTATCTTATATATATATATATATATGAGAGAGAGTGTGTGTGTGTGTGTGTGTGTGTGTGTGTGTGTGTGGGCAGTGGCGTCAGACTGTTTTTAGTTTAGGGGGGAGATCTTTAACGCTCGCTGTACCACCCCCAACCCTCCCCCCCGGATTCTTTAACCGTGTCACCCCCCCCCGTGTTCTGTCATTAAGTCACCCCCCCCCCCCGTGTTGTTTCCGTGTCACCTCCCGTGTCCTGTCACCCCCACGTTCTGTCAGTGTGTCACCCCCGTGTTCTGCCACTGAGTCAGCCCCCCTGCGTTATGTCACCATGTCACCCCCCCCCCCGCGTTCTGTCACCGCGTTACCCCCCCACATTCTGTCACTGTGTCACCCCCCCGTGTTCTGTCACCGTGTTCCACCCCCCGTGTTCTGTCACTGTGTCACACCTTTCATCAGGGGCCATAAGATTGCCTAAAGGATAAAATAAAAAAGGGGCAGACTAGATGGGCCAAGTGGTTCTTATCTGCCGTCAAATTCTATGTTTCTATGACACTGGATAATTTGCTTGCTGTGCAATGATTATCCAAAATAAAATGTTAATGTGTAAAAGGGGGCTCTACCTGCCGTAATGTGTAAAAGGGGGCTCTACCTGCCGTAATGTGTAAAAGGGGCTCTACCTGCCGTAATGTGTAAAAGGGGGCTCTACCTGCCGTAATGTGTAAAAGGGGGCTCTACCTGCTGTAATGTGTATAAGAGGGGCTCTACCTGGAGTAATGTGTGTAAGTGGCGCTACTGTGTGGCATAATTTGAATAATGGAGACTATTGTACAGCCTAATATGAATCTGTATTATTTTTTGCCCACACCCCTTCCCCATGAAGCCACGTCCCTATATTTTTGGCACGTGGGGGAGCTGCTATTTTGTGTGCGGCCCTCGAATACAGACAGGAAAGTGTCAAGTGGCCCCTCAGCTGAAATAATTGCCCACCCCTGATTTAGATCGTAGTGAACAAATAATTAACCCACTTAAAGAAATCACTGATCTCCATTGGAAGTGCAAAGCAATTACACAAGTTTCGAGACAGTGCATGCATAGACATTGCACTTTCTATAAAGATCACAGTTCTGGGGGGCGTGACCACGGCGGCAGAGGACTAGGCAGCAGGATCGAGGAGCTCCCTGGATAATTAATCCTGAAACAATCCTGGGGCCCCGATCCTGCTCTCCTCTGGACTGATCTCCTGCTTGACGGTGCTGGGGAGGCTGTGGAGCGTGTGTACGAGCGCTCCCGGCCCGCGTCAGCGGCCGCCCGGACTCCGGGCCTAGGCCGCAGCTCAGTCCCCGGCCTCGATTTTGAAGCTCCGCCGGGCGCGTGCGCGCGCGCACACGATCGAGCGCCCGAGGCGGACGCGACGACCAGCGGCACAGGAGAGGAGAGGTACCCCACTCCTGTACCCCCAGGGCCACATATAGAAGACAACCTGACACCCTGAAGGCTGGTACAGAGAGGGAAGGAGGGGGAGATCTCTGTGCTGGGCGGCCATTTTAACTGCAGCTCCCTGAGGCACAGAATACAGCAAGGTGCAGTGTGGGTGAAGACTGCACTGGGCTGGAGGACTGGACACTGTCCCAGCTGCCCTGTCTCCTACTGCTTATACTGCTGGCATACCACACACTGGACATATTTATTTATACCATTGGACCCCCCAGGTCCCCCTTCTCCCTTCATTACAACATCTGGCCATCCCAGTGACTGGCGTGCTGCTGTTACTGCATTTACCATCCACGGTTATACTTTTGATACTGCTGGACCCCCACAAGATGGTGAGGGGCGGCCAGAGCGCGGCCGCGGCTAAACTGGAGAAGTTCGCCCGACAGCCTACATCTCAGTCGACGCAGTCGACGCAGTCATCTCCTAAGCCTTCCCCCCCTGCCAGAATGGATCCATCGGCTGGGGCCGACTCGGGGGCGAACACGCAGCCGTCTGCACCCTCCATCCAGCAGGTCCTGGAGGCCATAGCGGCCAGCGAGCAACGCCTATCAGACAAGATGGAGAAGGTGCAGTGCGATTTATCACTGCTACGACAGGACGTCCAACGAGTACGGGAGAGGGTGGGCGAAACTGAGACAAGGGTCTCCAACCTGGAAGACCTCAGCGGCCCTCTGCAACAATCGGTGTCCGCAGTTACACAGCAAGTCACAACGATACAAGCCAAACTCCTGGACATGGAGGGCAGACTCCGCAGAAACAACGTGAGGTTCGTTGGCCTCCCTGAAAAAGAAGAAGGGACACACCCCGAGGATTTTCTGGAATCCTGGTTAAAAGAGGCATACGGTGCTGAATCCTTTACATCTCAGTTTGCAGTGGAGCGGGCTCACCGCGTGCCCTTCCGGCCTTTACCACCAGGTGCCCCACCACGAACTTTTATAGCAAAATTCCTGCACTACAAGGACCGGGACTCCGTCCTGCGCCTGGGACGTGTGAAGGGTCCCCTGATGAGGAATGGAGTCCGGGTGTCGGCATTTCCGGACTTTGCAGCGGACGTCCAAAAAGACCGAGCACAGTTTCTCCCCATAAAGCGACGCCTTCGTGACCTGAATATATCATACTCAATGCTGTTTCCCTCCAGATTGCGAGTGGTGGCGGACGGGGAGACTAAATTCTTCAGCTCGCCCAGGGAAGCGGCGTCATGGTTGGACAGATATGCTCCGGGGGCACGCCAGCTGGCTCCAGACTGACATCGGGTCGCCTTCCTTTATGGGCCTTCAACTCGCAAGTATAAGTCCGGGGAGCTTCCTCTTGTTTAGCAGTTCTGGACTTTACTGAGAAGTGTTATAAACGTATAAGGGTTTAAATATTGGGGTTGTTTGATCTGTACGCCTAGTACAGTGTTGCCGTAGGCTTTGGGTTCTCCAGGGCTAGAGTTCGGTTAGGGAATTAGGTATGCCACAGTTCGGGGAGGTATACGGGGAGGGGGGATGCTGGGGGGCTGCTGTTGGCCCCCCAGTAGTTTTTCTGTTTTATGTTTTGAATTTAAGAAGCCTACATATAAGTCATCAGGTTGACTAGGCTTGAGTTTGTTTAGAGGGTTAGTTTGGGGGTAGTGGGGTTGTGGGCTATATACGGCTCAATAGACGGGGTAATTACACATAAGGTGGGGGGAGAAAATCTAAAAAATGTTAAGTATGTGAATCATAACTTGGATACAGACTACATACAATATGCATATTGCGTGAAGGCCGCACGGAAATGGTGATGTGGGGAATAGTATTCATGCATGTATAATACCATAAAGCTGATATGAATGACTGAATAATGTGATTATCCAATATGACCAGAAATGTATCCTGAAATGTCTGTATCTTTAACTTTTGTGGTGAATAAAAATTACTCTATTTAAAAAAAAAAAGATCACAGTTCTGTATGCTCACATCCATTCCCAATGTAATGAATGCAGGTGAAAAAATATCCAGGAAAATCCAAATGTACATAACTATTATATTTTTCCACCACGCTCCTTGTTCAGATTGCTGTAAAATCACATCTTTACAAGTGGTCACAAAACAAACTGTAGTTACCCCAGCACAATACTGAACACACCTGAAGGAAGACTCTGCAGGCTCCTTTTTCATGACCTGTAGCAACCTGGTTAATAAGCCTTTTTTCCCATCACAAACTAAGCTCCTGAAACAAAGAAATAAATGTAAACATGGCATGTGCTGAAATTAAAGATTACAGCTTGGATTCAACTCTGTTCTTATTGTAAAGTTCGGATCTGAAAATGATGCAAAACAGAATATTCCTGAAAAACTTGGATCTAGTGTGTTTTGGATCGCACAGAATTCCTTGGTTTTCTGAGAAAAATACATTTGCCTCATTTTCATATCCGAACTTTGCAAAAAGAACTAGTTCAAATCCAAGATAAAAATTAGTAGCTGTAATAGTTTGCAACCAGGGCTGGCTGGTTCAAATCATCTTTGTTTAAACTAAATAGTTTTTTTTTTTACATTTTTGTTTTAAAACACCTATTTTTCTTAATTATGCTGTGACTAAAGTCACGGCACCATGACTTCTTAAAGAATGCCTATTATACTAAAAAACCCAAACATTTTTATCCAAAAATAGGATTTTAATTACCTACCGGTAAATCCTTTTCTCGTAGTCCATAAGGGATATTGGGGAATCTAGTACGATGGGTATAGACGGGGACCAAAGGAGCCGGTGCATTTTAAATTTCTTCACTGGGTGTGCTGGCTCCTCCCCTCTATGCCCCCTCCCACAGGCAGTTATAGGTAAAACAGTGCCCGAAGGAGAAAGGAGAAGGAACATAACAACAAGTGGTGAGATGTATATACCAGCACACCACTAACATGCAACAACCAGCAACAGCTGGTAACAATAACAGCAACAGCTGAACAGGTAACCATAGAACAAGAATCTGCAGAAAAGTCCACGCACGTAAGGCTGCCGACACATAGGCCTGTTGGATAGTAAGCATAAGCCAACGAGCAATGTACTGCTTTGAAGCAGGACAACCCTTTTTCTGTGCATCATAGAGCACGAACAAGGAATCCGTCTTTCTGATCCGAGCCGTCCGCTTGACATAGATCTTCAAGGCTCGCACAGCACCCAATGCCTCCGGAGGAGCAGAAGCGTCACGATGCAACCACAATAGGTTTATTCAGGTGAAACGCAGAGACCACCTTCAGCAGAAACTGCTGTAGACCAAGTAGGGACTTTTACACGATAAGGCCCCCAATTCTGAGACACGTCTAGCAGAAGCCAGGGCCAGTAACATCACAGTCTTCCACGTGAGGTACTTGTCTTTTACAGTCATCAGAGGTTCAAACCAGGATGATTGCAGAAATTCCAACACCACACTTAAATCCCAGGGCGCTGTAGGCGACACAAAAGGAGGTTGTATGTGGAGTACCCCTTGCAAGAATGTCTGAACTGGCAACAGTGCCAATTTCTTCTGGAAAAAAAATGGAGAGCACTGAAATCTGGACCTTAACGGAACCCAGACGTAAGCCCTTATCCACACCAGCCTGCAGGAACCGTAAGAAAGAAACGTCCCAAGTGGAACTCTGCAGGTGGATACATGCGTTCCTCGCACCAGGAGACACATCTTCTCCAGATATGATAGTGTTTTGACGTCACAGGTTACCTGGCCTGAACCATGGTAGCAATAACCTTATTGTAAAGGCCCTTGTGAGCTAGAATGTTCCGCTCACCCACCATGCCGTCAAACGAAGTCGCCGTAAGTCCGGGTAGATGAACGGTCACAATAGACAAAGACATTCACTGAAAAGAATACACCCTCATGGGAAAACAGAAGCAATGGCTGATTACAAATTCCTGGTGAACTGATTTGCGTCAGTTCTTAAGCGCATGTGAATCCAGATAGTCTCTCCCAGCTGCAGCAAGGGGATATCCTGGTCTCCGTTCTTTCCAGGTGTAGGCTCAGTCCAAAAACATCAGCGTCAGCATGTGGGGGGTATTTCCAAGCAGGACACCCACGCATTCCGACCTGCCTCAGAACGCGTGCCTTTGAAAGCAGACCTTGAGAAAGACCCGAGGCTGGTCGGAACGCGTGGGTGTCCTGCTTGGAAATACCCCCCCACATGCTGACGCTGATGTTTATGGACTGAGCCTACACCTGGAAAGAACGGAAACCAGGAGATCCCCTTGCTGCAGCTGGGAGAGACTATCTGGATTCACATGCACTTAAGAACTGACGCAAATCAGTTCACCAGGAATTGGTAATCAGCCATTGCTTATGTTTTCCCATGAGGATGGATTCTTTTCAGTGAATGTCTTTGTCTATTGTGACACATGTTGTGTCATTATACCAGCATTATCCACATTGGATTATTTTGATTATGTGTTTTTAAAGGTTGATGTATTAAATACTTGTTTTTATGGTATCACACTATTCTCTGCATTCTCCTCTCTTTCCGGTTACTAATTGACATGAATACTCCTAATTAGGAGAAGTCAACGGAGAGTAAGAGGTGGATTGCTCCGCTATAAACGGGGCAAGCGCTGGTGAAGTAGTATCTTTTCTTTTTTGTTTCATTACATGTTTTTTGGGGTTGGAAAAGCCCCTTTTTAAGATACTGCACTGACTAGTTGCCACTGCGCACTGTTGGGTACTGTTTATTAATTTTTTACAGATGAACGGTCCTTGTTTAAGAAGCTCTCTTCTTAGTGGTAGAGGTTAAGGGTCTTCGACAGACATGTCTAGAAGATCCGCGTACCACGCCCTCAGAGGCCAATCTGGGGCAATCAGAATTGCCTGGACTCATTGATTCCTGATTCGCTTGCACACCCTTGGGAGCAACGGAAACGGAGGAAACAGGCAGACCAACCAGTAAGGCCAAGGCAACGTCAGTGCATCCACTGCCCTCGCCTGAGGGTCCCTGGTTCGTGAGAAATACCAGTGAAGCTTCTTGTTGAGATGAGAAGCAATCCTGTCTATTTGTGGGCAGCCCCACCGGTCGATGATCTGCTGAAACACCTGATGGTGGAGCCCCCACTCCTCCGGGTGGAGATCGTGACGACTCAGGAAGTCCGCCTCACAGTTGTCCACTCCCGGAATGAAGATTGATGTCATTGCTCCTGCATTTCTTTCCGCCTAGAGGAGTATCTCTGACACCTCTCACATGCAGGCTCTGCTTTTTGTCTCTCCTTGCCGACTGATGTACGCCACTTCTGTGGCGTTGTCCGACTGTACTTGGATCATGTGACCCTTAAGCAGTGGAAAGGCCTGAAGCAGAGCATTGTAGATCGCCCGAAGTTCCAGAATGTTGATCGGAAGGAGGGCTTCGTCGGAAGACCACCTGCCCTGAAATTTCACCCCTTGGGTGACAGCTCCCCATCCTCTCAGACTTGCATCCATTGTGAGGAGGATTCAATCCTGAATCCCGAAACTCCGGCCTTCCAGGAGATTGGAGGACTGCAGCCACCACAGGAGGGAAATCCTGGCCTGAGTTGACAGCCGTATCATCTGGTGCATCTGTAGATGTGATCCGGACCACTTGCTCAGGCGATCCAATTGATATGTTCTGGCATGGAACCTCCCATATTGCATCACCTCGTATGAGGCAACCATCTTCCCGAACAATCTTATGCAGAGATGGATGGATACTCGAGCAGGTCGGAGCAACATGCGGACCATCTCCTGAAGTGTTCTTGCTTTGTCCTCTGGGAAGAACATCTTCTAGACCACAGTATCCAGTAACATCCACAAGAACAGGAGCCGCCGAGTTGGCTCCAGGTGGGACTTCTGTAAATTGAGAATCCACCCATGGTGTGACAGAAGTTGGATAGTGCGGTCGATATGGAGCAATAAAAGCTCCCTGGATCTTGCTTTTATCAGAAGATCTTCCAGGTAAGGGACAACATTGACCCCCTGGACCTGGAACATCATCTCCGCCATTACCTTTGTGAACACCCTCGGAGCTGTGGACAGGCCGAAGGGCAGTGCCTGGAACTGGTAGTGGTCATCCAGCAGGGCAAACCTCAGATAAGCCTGATGAGGTGGCCAAATTGGAATATGAAGGTAGGCGTCCTTGATATCCAAGGAAACCATGAATTTATGTTCTTCCAGGCCCGCAATCACTGCTCTCAAGGATTCCATTTTGAACTTGAAAACCTTTAGGTAAGGGTTCAAGGACTTTAGATTCAAAATGGGCCTTACCGAACCATCCGGCTACGGTACAACAAACAGGTTGGAGTAATAACCCTTGCCTTGTTGTGGTATTGGTACTGGAACAATGACGTGGGACTGGCCCAACTTTTGGATGGACTGTTGCATCGTAACTTGCGTATCCTCCAAAGCTGGTAAGCTTGATTTGATAAAGTGTTAGCCCTGAGAAATGAGGTCCCTGACCCAGGTATCCTGGCAGGAAACCTCCCAGATGTGGCTGAAGTGACGCAGTCGAGCTCCCATCTCGAGATCCCCTCTGGGTGGGTGGGCACCTTCATGCTGAGGACTTAGTGAAAGCAGAACTAGTGCTCTGTTCCCGAGAACCGGTGTTTGCAGGTCTTTTTGTCTTACCTCTGCTGCCTCAAGTCATATTGGAGGCATCCCTGGCCCTAGATTGAAATCTGTTAGACCGACAGGACTGAACAGATGGCCCTGGGTAGGAACGCCTAGCTGCTGGGCCCCCATAGGGAAGAAATGTAGATTTCCCTGCAATGAACTTTGGAAATCCACGTATCCAACTGAGCTTCAAAGAGCCATTCCCCAGAAAAGGGGAGGGATTCCACACTGCGCTTGGATTCTGCGTCCACTATCCACTGACGCAACCACAAGGCCCTACGCGCCAACACTGCTATGGTAGACATCCTAGCATTAATATTGCCCATTTCCTTGAGCGAGTCACACAGGATACGTGCAGTGTCCTGAATGTGCTTCAGGAGAGTCACCGTAGTGACCAGAAGCATATCCCCGGAGAGGCCCTCCTGAATCTGAGTAGCCCACGTATGAATGGCATGGGTCATCCAGCAACCCGCTATGACCGGCCTCTGCGATAAACCTGCTGCTGTGTAGACAGACTTTAGTTTAGTCTCTATCTTTCTATCACCAGGGTCTTTTATGGTAAAGGAGCCCGGGGCAGGCAGCACCGCCTTTTTTGACAGTCGAGAGACGGAGACGTCAACTCCCGGGGGCTCTTCCCAGAATTTCCTACCTTCAGGAGCAAATGGGAAAGTGTGCAAAAATCTTTTTGACACTTGGTATTTTTCGTCTGGATTTTTCCAGGCTAACTTAAATAGGTCATCTAACTCTGCAGAATCAGGGAAAGTGACATTAGGCTTGTTTTGTGCAAAGAAAAACGACTGCTGTGACGCAGGGTCCTATAGAGGGAGCTTTAACACGTCCCGTATAGCCAGAATTACGGGTTCAATGCCCTGAGCAGAAGCGGAATGCCCACTAACGGTATCCAAGTCATCCCCATCCTCCTATATTTCCTCATCTGAATCAGAGAGTAGAGCAGGTAAACCACGCTTTTGTGGTCCTGCGTTAGAGAGGGGTGGGGCTGTGTAACATCTGCCCTAGCAGTTAAGTCTGCAATAGCCTGTTGTAGTAGCAGAGTTTTCTGAACATTAGCAGTGAGTTGTGATGACACATCAGACATCATAGTCTTAAGAGCCCCTAACCAGGATGGCTCTGGTCCCTCTCCCCCAGCCCCTTCACTGAGCTGTGAAGATTGGCTGCATTGTTCACATGAAACAGAATCAGATGATAAGGGAGAGAATCTGGTGTGGCATACACTGCATAGTTTGTGTTTACCCATGTTTACAGTAATCACAATGACATACACACAGACAGTAATACTTAGCAAGCCTGCCCTTACTGTATGTGAGAGGAGACACACAGAGAGAGAAGACCAGCACACCCCAGCTATACAGCCCTAGTGAGGCTGTCAACTTACTATATCACAGTGAAACACTAATGATTTCTGTCCTCTATAGGACACAGATTGTGTACAATAGCGGCTCTCCCCCTTTGCTACACCCTGTACAGGTTGAGTATCCCTTATCCAAAATGCTTGGGACCAGAGGTATTTTGGATATCGGATTTTTCCGTATTTTGGAATAATTGCATACCATAATGAGATATCATGGTGATGGGACCTAAATCTACGCACAGAATTAATTTATGTTTCATACACACCTTATACACACAGCCTGAAAGTAATTTTAGCCAATATTTTTTATAACTTTGTGTATTAAACAAAGTGTGTGTACATTCACACAATTCATTTATGTTTCATATACACCTTATACACACAGCCTGAAGGTCATTTAATACAATATTTTTAATAACTGTGTATTAAACAAAGTTTGTGTACATTGAGCCATCAAAAAAATAAGATTTTAAACCTACCGGTAAATCTTTTTCTCCTAGTCCGTAGAGGATGCTGGGGACTCCGTAAGGACCAAGGGGATAGACGGGCTCCGCAGGAGACATGGGCACTAAAAAAGAACTTTAGGTATGGGTGTGCACTGGCTCCTCCCTCTATGCCCCTCTTCCAGACCTCAGTTAGAGAAACTGTGCCCAGAGGAGACGGACAGTACGAGGAAATGATTTTTGTTAATCTAAGGGCAAGATTCATACCAGCCACACCATCCACACCGTATAACCTGGATATACGAACCAGTCAACAGTATGAAACAAAACAGCATCAGCCCGAGACTGATCAAAACTGTAACATAACCCTTATGTAAGCAATAACTATATACAAGTATTGCAGAACGTAGTCCGCACTGGGACGGGCGCCCAGCATCCTCTACGGACTAGGAAAAAAAGATTTACCAGTAGGTTTAAAATCTTATTTTCTCTTACGTCCTAGAGGATGCTGGGGACTCCGTAAGGACCATGGGGATTATACCAAAGCTCCCAAATGGGCGGGAGAGTGCGGATGACTCTGCAGCACCGACTGAGCAAATAGGAGGTCCTCCTCAGCCAGGGTATCAAACTTGTAGAATTTAGCAAAGGTGTTTGAACCCGACCAAGTAGCAGCTCGGCACAGCTGTAATGCAGAGACCCCTCGGGCAGCCGCCCAAGAAGAGCCCACCTTCCTGGTGGAATGGGCCTTTACCGATTTTGGTAACGGCAATCCAGCCGTAGAATGAGCCTGCTGAATCGTGTTACAGATCCAGCGAGCAATAGTCTGCTTCGAAGCAGGAGCGCCAACCTTGTTGGCTGCATACAGAACAAACAGTGCCTCTGTTTTTCTGACCCGAGCCGTTCTGGCCACGTAAATTTTCAAAGCCCTGATCACATCAAGGGACTCGGAATCCTCCAAGTCCCGCGTAGCCACCGGGACCACAATAGGTTGGTTCATATGAAAAGATGAAACCACCTTGGGCAAGAATTGAGGACGGGTCCGCAATTCCGCTCTATCCGCATGGAAAACCAGATAGGGGCTTTTGTGAGACAAAGCCGCCAACTCCGACACTCGCCTAGCCGAAGCCAAGGCTAACAACATGACCACTTTCCAAGTGAGATATTATAATTCCACCGTTTTAAGTGGTTCAAACCAGTGAGACTTCAGGAACCGCAACACCACGTCAAGGTCCCAAGGTGCCACTGGAGGTATAAAAAGGAAGCTGAATATGCAGCCCTTCCTTCACAAAAGTCTGTACTTCTGGGAGAGAAGCCAAATCCTTCTGAAAGAAAATGGATAAGGCCGAAATCTGAACCTTAATGGAGCCTAATTTTAGGCCCAAATTCACTCGTTTGTAGGAAGTGGAGGAAACGGCCCAGATGGAATTCTTCTGCAGGAGCATTCCTGGCCTCACACCAAGAAACATACTTCCGCCATATACGGTGATAATGTTTAGCTGTCACGTCCTTTCTAGCCATTATCAGAGTAGGAATGACCTCATCCGGAATGCCTTTTTCCGCTAGGATCCGGCGTTCAACCGCCATGCCGTCAAACGCAGCCGCGGTAAGTCTTGGAACAGACAGGGCCCCTGTTGTAACAGGTCCTCTCTGAGAGGAAGAGGCCACGGATCTTCTGTGAGCATTTCCTGCAGATCCGGATACCAGGCCCATCGAGGCCAATCTGGAACAATGAGAATTGTCTGTACTCCTCTTTTTCTTATTATTCTCAACACCTTGGGGATGAGAGGAAGAGGAGGAAATACATAGACCGACTGGAACACCCACGGTGTCACCAGGGCGTCCACTGCCACCGCCTGAGGGTCTCTTGACCTGGCGCAATATCTCTGTAGTTTCTTGTTGAGGCGGGACGCCATCATGTCTATCTGGGGCAGTCCCCACTGACTTGCAATCTGTGCGAAGACTTCCTGATGAAGTCCCCACTCTACTGGATGTAGATCGTGTCTGCTGAGGAAGTCTGCTTCCCAGTTGTCCACACCTGGAATGAACACTGCTGTCAGTACGCTTACATGATTTTCCGCCCAGCGAAGAATCCTGGTGGCTTCCGCCATTGCCACTCTGCTCTTTGTGCCGCCTTGGCGGTTTACATGAGCCACTGCGGTGATGTTGTCTGACTGAATCACAACCGGTAGGTCGCGAAGCAAATTCTCCGCTTGATGAAGGGCGTTGTATATGGCCCTTAATTCCAGGACGTTGATGTGAAGACAAGCCTCCTGGCTCGACCAGAGACCTTGGAAGTTTCTTCCCTGTGTGACTGCTCCCCAACCTCGGAGGCTCGCGTCCGTGGCTACCAGAATCCAGTCCTGAAAGCCGAACCTGCGACCCTCTAGAAGGTGAGCACTTTGCAGCCACCACAGGAGAGATACCCTGGCCCTGGGGGACAGGCTGATCATCTGATGAATCTGTAGATGTGACCCGGACCACTTGTCCAGTAGGTCCCATTGGAAAGCCCTCGCATGGAACCTGCCGAAAGGAATGGCATCGTAAGACGCCACCATCTTTCCCAGGACTCGAGTGCAGTGATGCACTGACATCCTTTTTGGCTTCAATAGGTCCCCGACCACAGTCATGAGTTCCTGGGCCTTTTCTATCGGAAGATAAACCCTTTTCTGGTCCGTATCCAGAATCATGCCTAAGAAGGTCAAACGAGTCGTAGGAACCAACTGTGACTTCGGGATATTGAGGATCCAGACGTGTTGTTGTAACACCTTCAGTGAAAGTGATACGCTGTTCAAAAACTGCTCTCTTGATCTCGCTTTTATGAGGAGATCGTCCAAGTACGGGATAATTGTGACACCCTGCTTGCGCAGGAGCACCATCATTTCCGCCATTACCTTGGTGAAAATCCTCGGGGCCGTGGAAAGCCCAAACGGCAACGTCTGAAATTGGTAATGACAATCCTGTACCGCAAATCTCAGGTATGCCTGATGAGGTGGATATATGGGAACATGAAGGTATGCATCCTTTATGTCCAGGGATACCATAAAATCCCCACCTTCTAGGCTGGCGATGACCGCTCTGAGCGATTCCATCTTGAACTTGAACCTTTTCAAGTATAGGTTTAAGGATTTTAAATTTAAAATGGGTCTGACCGAACCGTCCGGTTTCGGGACCACAAACAGGGTTGAGTAATACCCCCTCCCTTGTTGAAGCAGGGGATCTTTATCTTTGACCACCACTTGTTGAAGACACAATTTTTGAATTGCATTCAAAACTATCTCCCTCTCTGGGGGAGAAGCTGGAAGGGCCGATTTGAAAAAGCGGCGAGGAGGCACTTCTTCGAATTCCAGCTTGTAACCCTGGGAAACAATTTCTATTGCCCAGGGATCCACCTGTGACTGAACCCAGATGTGGCTGAAAAGTCGAAGACGTGCCTCCACTGGGGCGGACTCCATCAGCGGAGCCCCAGCGTCATGCGGTAGATTTTGTAGAGGCCGGGGAGGACTTCTGCTCCTGGGAACTAGCTGTGGTTGGCAGCTTTTTCCCCTTGCCCTTACCTCTGGCAAGAAAGGAAGATCCTCGCACTCTCTTGTTTCTATGTGACCGAAAGGACTGTATCTGATAATGTGGCGCTTTCTTAGGCTGTGAGGAAATATAAGGTAAAAAAGTTGATTTACCTGCCGTAGCTGTGGAAACTAGGTCCGAGAGACCTTCCCCAAACAATTCCTCACCCTTGTAAGGTAAAACCTCCATATGCCTCTTCGAGTCGGCATCACCCGTCCATTGTCGGGTCCATAGGACTCGTCTAGCAGAGATCGCCATAGCGTTGACTCTTGAACCCAGTAGGCCAATGTCTCTCTGAGCATCTCTCATATATAAGACAGCATCTTTAATATGACCCAGGGTCAATAAAATGGTATCCTTATCCAAGGTATCCATTTCTGCCGACAAGGTATCTGTCCATGCTGCTACAGCGCTACAAACCCAAGCCGACGTTATCGCCGGTCTGAGTAAAGTATCAGAATGTATGTAAATGGACTTCAAGGTAGCCTCCTGCTTGCGATCAGCAGGATCCCTGAGGGTTGCCGTATCTTGGGATGGCAGTGCTACCTTTTTGGATAAGCGTGTCAACGCTTTGTCCACCTTTGGAGAGGATTCCCACCGTATCCTGTACTTAGTCGGGAAAGTATACGCCATAAGAATCCTTTTGGGAATCTGCAGTTACTTGTCTGGAGATTCCCAAGCCTTTTCAAATAACTCGTTCAGCTCATGAGATGGGGGAAAGGTTACCTCAGGTTTCTTTTCCTTATACATGCGCACCCTCGTGTCAGGGACAGAGGGGTCATCTGTGATATGCAGCACATCCTTCATTGCAATAATCATATATTGAATACTCTTAGCCAATTTTGGCTGTAACTTTGCATCTTCGTAGTCGACACTGGAGTCAGAATCCGTGTCGGTATCAGTGTCTACCATTTGGGATAGTGGGCGTTTCTGAGACCCCGAAGGTCCCTGCGACATAGGGGCAGGTAGGGCTTGACTCCCTTGTGCACTCCCTGGACTCAGCTTAGTCCAACCTTTTGTGCAATAGATTTACATTAGCACTTAAAACATTCCACATATCCAACCAGTCTGGTGTCGGTGTTGCCGACGGAGACACCAGAGTCATTTGCTCCACCTCCTCCCTAGGAGAGCCTTCTACTTCAGACATGCCGACACACGCGTACCGATACAACACACACTCGGGGAATCCTCTTATCTGAAGACCGTTCCCCCACAAGGCCCTTTGGAGAGACAGAGAGAGAGTATGCAAGCACACACCCAGCGCTACTTTGACCCAGGGAAAAAACAATATCTTTTTTACCCAGATAGCGCTATTATATATATCTGCGCCAAATTATGTGCCCCTCCCCTTCTTTTCAACCCTCTTTCACCGTGTTAAGCAGGGGAGAGTCCGGGGAGCTTCCTCTCAGCTGTGTGCTGTGGAGAAAATGGCGCTGGTGAGTGCTGAGGAACAAGCTCCGCCCCCTCCGCGGCGGGCTTCGGTCCCGCTGAAATCATTCAAAAAACTGGCGGGGGATCTCTTATATACAGTGGAGAGCTGTATATATTCTTTTTAGCCAGATCGGAGGTCTAAATTGCTGCCCAGGGCGCCCCCCCTGCGCCCTGCACCCTTACAGTGCCTGCCATGTGTGTGTTATGTGGGAGCAATGGCGCGCAGCGTTACCTCAGTGAAGATCTGAAGTCTTCTGCCGCCTCTGAAGTCTTCTTTCTTCTCATACTCACCCGGCTTCTATCTTCCGGCTCTGTGAGGAGGACGGTGGCGCGGCTCTGGGACGAACGGCGAGGGTGAGACCTGGTGTTCCGTTCAATCTGGAGCTAATGGTGTCCAGTAGCCTAAGAAGCAGAGCCTAGCATTAAAGTAGGTCTGCTTCTCTCCCCTCAGTCCCTCGATGCAGGGAGTCTGTTGCCAGCAGGCTCCCTGAAAATAAAAAACCTAACAAAATTTCTTTCTTTCAGGAAACTCAGGAGAGCTCCCTGTAATGCACCCAGTCTCCTCTGGGCACAGTATCAAACTGAGGTCTGGAGGAGGGGCATAGAGGGAGGAGCCAGTGCACGCCCATACCTAAAGTTCTTTTTTAGTGCCCATGTCTCCTGCGGAGCTTGTCTATCCCCTTGGTCCTTACGGAGTCCCCAGCATCCTCTAGGACGTAAGAGAAAATAAGAATTTACTTACCGATAATTCTATTTCTCGGAGTCCGTAGTGGATGCTGGGGTTCCTGAAAGGACCATGGGGAATAGCGGCTCCGCAGGAGACGGGGCACAAAAAGTAAAGCTTTAGGATCAGGTGGTGTGCACTGGCTCCTCCCCCTATGACCCTCCTCCAAGCCTCAGTTAGGATACTGTGCCCGGACGAGCGTACACAATAAGGAAGGATTTATGAATCCCGGGTAAGACTCATACCAGCCACACTGTACAACCTGTGATCTGAACCCAGTTAACAGTATGATAACAGCGGAGCCTCTGAAAGATGGCTCACAACAATAATAACCCGATTTTTGTAACTATGTACAAGTATTGCAGATAATCCGCACTTGGGATGGGCGCCCAGCATCCACTACGGACTCCGAGAAATAGAATTATCGGTAAGTAAATTCTTATTTTCTCTATCGTCCTAGTGGATGCTGGGGTTCCTGAAAGGACCATGGGGATTATACCAAAGCTCCCAAACGGGCGGGAGAGTGCGGATGACTCTGCAGCACCGAATGAGAGAACTCCAGGTCCTCCTTAGCCAGGTTATCAAATTTGTAGGATTTTACAAACGTGTTTGCCCCTGACTAAATAGCCGCTTGGCAAAGTTGTAAAGCCGAGACCCCTCGGGCAGCCGCCCAAGATGAGCCCACCTTCCTTGTGGAATGGGCATTTACATATTTTGGCTGTGGCAGGCCTGCCACAGAATGTGCAAGCTGAATTGTATTACACATCCAACTAGCAAAAGTCTGCTTAGAAGCAAGAGCACCCAGTTTGTTGGGTGCATACAGGATAACAGCAAGTCAGTTTTCCTGACTCCAGCCGTCCTGGAACCTATATTTTCAGGGCCCTGACCACATCTAGCAACTTGGAGTCCTCCAAGTCCCTAGTAGGCGCAAGACACCACAATAAGCTGGTTCAGGTGAAACACTGACACCACCTTAGGGAGAGAACTGGGGACGAGTCCGCAGCTCTGCCCTGTCCGAATGGACAAACAGATATGGGCTTTTTTGAGAAAAAAAACACCAATTTGACACTCGCCTGGTCCAGGCCAGGTCCAAGAGCATGTTCACTTTTCATGTGAGATGCTTCAAATCCACAGATTTGACTGGTTTTAAACCAATGTGTTTTGAGGAATCCCAGAACTACGTTGAGATCCCACAGTGCCACTGGAGGCACAAAAGGGGGTTGTATATGCAATACTCCCTTGACAAACTTCTGGACTTCAGGAACTGAAGCCAATTCTTTCTGGAAGAAAAATCGACAGGGCCGAAATTTGAACCTTAATGGACCCCAATTTGAGGCCCATAGACACTCCTGTTTGCAGGAAATGCAGGAATCGACCGAGTTGAAATTTCTTCGTGGGGCCTTCCTGGCCTCACACCACGCAACATATTTTCGCTACATGTGGTGATAATGTTGTGCGGTCACCTCCTTTCTGGCTTTGACCAGGGTAGGAATGACCTCTTCCTGAATGCCTTTTCCCTTAGGATCCGGCGTTCCACCGCCATGCCGTCAAACGCAGCTGCGGTAAGTCTTGGAACAGACATGGTACTTGCTGAAACAAGTCCCTTCTTAGCGGCAGAGGCCATAAGTCCTCTGTGAGCATCTCTTGAAGTTCCGGGTACCAAGTCCTTCTTGGCCAATCCGGAGCCATGAGTATAGTTCTTACTCCTCTACGTCTTATAATTCTCAGTACCTTAGGTATGAAAAGCAGAGGATGGAACACATACACCGACTGGTACACCCACGGTGTTACCAGAACGTCCACAGCTATTGCCTGAGGGTCTCTTAACCTGGCGCAATACCTGTCCCGTTTTTTGTTCAGACGGGACGCCATCATGTCCACCTTTGGTAATTCCCAACGGTTTACAATCATGTGGAAAACTTCCCCATGAAGTTCCCACTCTGCCGGGTGGAGGTCGTGCCTACTGAGGAAGTCTGCTTCCCAGTTTCCATTCCCGGAATGAAACACTGCTGACAGTGCTATCACATGATTTTCCGCCCAGCGAAAAGTCCTTGCAGTTTTTGCCACTGCCCTCCTGCTTCTTGCGCCGCCCTGTCTATTTACGTGGGCGACTGCCGTGATGTTTTATCCCACTGGATCAATACCGGCTGACCTTGAAGCAGAGGTCTTGCTAAGCTTAGAGCATTATAAATTTACCCTTAGCTATATTTATGTGGAGAAAAGTCTCCAGACTTGATCACACTCCCTGGAAATTTTTTCCTTGTGTGACTGCTCCCCAGCCTCTCGGGCTGGCCTCCGTGGTCACCAACATCCAAAACTGAATGCCGAATCTGCGGCCCTCTAGAAGATGAGCACTCTGTAACCACCACAGGAGAGACACCCTTGTCCTTGGATATAGGGTTATCCGCTGATGCATCTGAAGATGCGATCCGGACCATTTGTCCAGCAGATCCCACTGAAAAGTTCTTGCATGAAATCTGCCGACTGGAATTGCTTCGAAGGAAGTCACCATTTTTTTTACCATGGCCCTTGTGCAATGATGCACTGATTTTAGGAGGTTCCTGACTAGCTCGGATAACTCCCTGGCTTTCTCTTCCGGGAGAAACACCTTTTTCTGGACTGTGTCCAGAATCATCCCTAAGCACAGGAGACTTGTTGTCGGGATCAGCTGCGATTTTGGAATATTTAGAATCCACCCCTGCTGTTGTAACAGTATCCGAGATAGTGCTACTCCGACCTCCAACTGTTCCCTGGACTTTGCCCTTATCAGGAGATCGTCCAAGTAAGGGATAATTAAGACGCCTTTTCTTCGAAGAAGAACCATCATTTCGGCCATTACCTTGGTAAAGACCCGGGGTGCCGTGGACAATCCAAACGGCAGCGTCTGAAACTGATAGTGACAGTTCTGTACCACGAACCTGAGGTATCCTTAGTGATAAGGGCAAATTTGGGACATGGAGGTAAGCATCCCTGATGTCTCGGGACACCATATAGTCCCCTTCTTCCCGGTTCGTTATCACTGCTCTGAGTGACTCCATCTTGATTTGAACCTTTGTAAGTGTTCAAATTTTTTTAGATTTAGAATAGGTCTCACCTAGCCTTCTGGCTTCAGTACCACAATATAGTGTGGAATTATACCCCTTTTCTTGTTGTAGGAGGGGTAATTTAATTATCACCTGCTGGGAATACAGCTCGTGAATTGTTTCCCATACTGCCTCCTTGTCGGAGGGAGACCTTGGTAAAGCAGACTTCAGGAGCCTGCGCAGGGGAAACGTCTCGACATTCCAATCTGTACCCCTGGGATACTACTTGTAGGATCCAGGGGTCCTGTACGGTCTCAGCGTCATGCTGAGAGCTTGTCAGAAGCGGTGGAACGCTTCTGTTCCTGGGAATGGGCTGCCTGCTGCAGTCTTCTTCCCTTTCCTCTATCCCTGGGCAGATATGACTCTTATAGGGACGAAAGGACTGAAGCTGAAAAGACGGTGTCTTTTTCTGCAGAGATGTGACTTAGGGTAAAAAACGGTGGATTTTCCAGCAGTTGCCCTGGCCACCAGGTCCGATGGACCGACCCCAAATAACTCCTCTTCCTTTATACGGCAATACACCTTTGTGCCGTTTGGAATCTGCATCACCTGACCACTGTCGTGTCCATAAACATCTTCTGGCAGATATGGACATCGCACTTACTCTTGATGCCAGAATGCAAATATCCCTCTGTGCATCTCGCATATATAGAAATGCATCCTTTAAATGCTCTATAGTCAATAAAATACTGTCCCTGTCAAGGGTATCAATATTTTTAGTCAGGGAATCCGACCAAGCCACCCCAGCTCTGCACATCCAGGCTGAGGCGATCGCTGGTCGCAGTATAACACCAGTATGTGTGTATATACTTTTTATGATATTTTCCAGCCTCCTGTCAGCTGGCTCCTTGAGGACGGCCCTATCTATAGACGGTACCGCCACTTGTTCTGATAAGCGTGTGAGCGCCTTATCCACCCTAAGGGGTGTTTCCCAACGCGCCCTAACTTCTGGCGGGAAAGGGTATACCGCCCATATTTTCTATCGGGGGGAACCCACGCATCATCACACACTTCATTTAATTTATCTGATTCAGGAAAAACTACGGTAGTTTTTTCACATCCCACATAATACCCTCTTTTGTGGTACTTGTAGTATCAGAAATATGTAACACCTACTTCATTGCCCTTAACGTGTGGCCCTAATAAGGAATACGTTTGTTTATTCACCGTCGACACTGGATTCAGTGTCCCTGTCTGTGTCTGTGTCGACCGACTAAAGTAAAGGGGCGTTTTAAAACCCCTGACGGTGTTTTTGAGACGTCTGGACCGGTACTAATTGTTTGTCGGCCGTCTCATGTCGTCAACCGACCTTGCCGCGTGTTGACATTATCACGTAATTCCCTAAATAAGCCATCCATTCCGGTGTCGACTCCCTAGAGAGTGACATCACCATTACAGGCAATTCTCCGCCTCCTCACCAACATCGTCCTCATACATGTCGACACACACGTACCGACACACAGCACACACACAGGGAATGCTCTGATAGAGGACAGGACCTACTAGCCCTTTGGAGAGACAGAGGGAGAGTTTGCCAGCACACACCAAAAACGCTATAATTATATAGGGACAACCTTATATAAGTGTTTTCCCTTATAGCATCTTTTTTATATATTTCTAACGCCAAATTAGTGCCCCCCCTCTCTGTTTTAACCCTGTTTCTGTAGTGCAGTGCAGGGGAGAGCCTGGGAGCCTTCCCTCCAGCCTTTCTGTGAGGGAAAATGGCGCTGTGTGCTGAGGAGATAGGCCCCGCCCCTTTTTCGGCGGCCTCGTCTCCCGCTCTTAACGGATTCTGGCAGGGGTTAAATATCTCCATATAGCCCCCGGAGGCTATATGTGAGGTATTTTTAGCCAAAAATAGGTTTTCATTGCCTCCCAGGGCGCCCCCCTTCCAGCGCCCTGCACCCTCAGTGACTGCCGTGTGAAGTGTGCTGAGAGGAAATGGCGCACAGCTGCAGTGCTGTGCGCTACCTTAAGAAGACTGAGGAGTCTTCATGCCGCCGATTCTGGACCTTCTTCTTGTTTCAGCATCTGCAAGGGGGCCGGCGGCGAGGCTCCGGTGACCATCCAGGCTGTACCTGTGATCGTCCCTCTGGAGCTAATGTCCAGTAGCCAAAGAAGCCAATCCATCCTGCACGCAGGTGAGTTCACTTCTTCTCCCCTAAGTCCCTCGTTGCAGTGATCCTGTTGCCAGCAGGACTCACTGTAAAATAAAAAACCTAAGCTAAACTTTTCTAAGCAGCTCTTTAGGAGAGCCACCTAGATTGCACCCTTCTCGGCCGGGCACAAAAATCTAACTGAGGCTTGGAGGAGGGTCATAGGGGGAGGAGCCAGTGCACACCACCTGATCCTAAAGCTTTACTTTTTGTGCCCTGTCTCCTGCGGAGCCGCTATTCCCCATGGTCCTTTCAGGAACCCCAGCATCCACTAGGACGATAGAGAAACAAAGGTTTCATTATTTCACTCTCACTCAAATAAGTCTGTATTTCGGAATTCCGTATTTCGGAATATTTGGATATGGAATACTCAACCTGTACCAGTTTTCCAGCGTGTCTTGTGAGTCAGGAGGAGGTGTGTGTGATTGCTGCTGCAATAAGCAGAGGAAGGCGCCAAAATGCCGCTGGTCTTGCTCTGAGGTAGTACTGGCAATGTCTCCTAGCTTGCTTAAAAACCATCACACAAGTGTTAGTTTAAGCCACCGCTAGCCAGTTTTCACGGGGGGCTCTAGTGGATCCCCCCCAGAAGGTTTCCGTATGCCGCGCCCACGTTTAGCCGCACCATGAACCGGGGGACACCCCTAGCGGGGGCCCCCGGCTTGTACTCACCACAGTCGTCACCTTCAGGCATTTGTTAGGGGTGTGCGGCGTGCTGCGATTGCAACAGCTAAGGCGCAGTGCCCTGCTGAACAAACAACCTCTTGGGACGCTGCTCTGCAGCTGGGAGGGGCTCTGACACTTCGCAAGCCGGGTGACCGTCTCCCCCCTAACTTCCATGGTGCAGGCATGCTGTTGCCCAAACAGCATACC
Organism: Pseudophryne corroboree; assembly: GCF_028390025.1. NCBI lineage: Eukaryota > Metazoa > Chordata > Amphibia > Anura > Myobatrachidae > Pseudophryne > Pseudophryne corroboree. Next base: position 403,801,057 of record NC_086446.1, read on the forward strand.
GAAAATAATAAAAGTTTAAAAGAAATTTAAGAAAACTCTCTGAGCTGCAGATATGTGCATCCTCTCCTGAGGGCACTTTTTTCTAAACTGCCTGTGGGAGGGGGCAAAGAGGGGAGGAGCCAGCACACCCAGTGAAGAAATTTAAAAGTGCACTGGCTCCTTTGGACCCCGTCTATACCCCATCGTACTAAGTCTCCCCAATATTCCTTATGGATGCTACAGAAATGTTTAACGCCAGTGGCATTCCCATTGCTAATGCTTGACTCCTCCATTGCGTGTGTGTATATTTCTGTTTTTTTTTATTTTGTATTACTATTAAGATTTATTTAATTATAAGTAATAAGTAGGACTACTGCTTAAAATTAACTTGTTACGCTTATTTTCAATTTCGTCTATACCGGAGTGCATTTTGTATGTTTTAATATGCATAGAGAGGTATTCAATTAAGACAGTGTATTAAATTGCGGGCGATTTCGCACGTTTTTGTAATCCATTTTCGCCCATGCCGTTTGACTTTTTTTTTGTCAAATCGGCATGGGCGAAAACGAACTTGTATTGGCGGCGAATACGCAGATACACGTGATTTTCGCCAGTGCCGAATTTTTTGACCAGTCAAAGATACAGCACGGCATTGAATAGGACGAAAGAAAATTTCGACCTAAAAACGGGTGAAAAGTGCCTTTTTATTTTGACTGCTTGAAAAAATGACACTGAATGAATATCCCCCCTTAGTCTATCTACATATATTTAGATGTAATAGGAATAATAAGCAGTAAAAACTTGGTTTCATTCAAATATGTAAAATAAGTCATATCAAAGCCTATTAATGTTGGATTGTTAATGTTAGAAAGCAGTAAAACACAGTTGATCAAGGTTTCTTATACATACTGTAGCAATGTCTCATAGTAAGTATAACATGCAGGAATAAAAAAAAAGTTGACATTAAAACATTAATGCAAATAAATTTAGTTTAACACCCCCCCCCCCCCCCCCCCACACACAAAAATAAATTACAAATCAGCAACAAGCAACAGTATATATGTTATTAATTGAAAAGAGAAGGTTCTAGGCCACTTAATTCAAGGGAATACAGCACGTTCTTACCTGTCAGTATTCAGCACAGCCTCTACCTCTGGGATGTTGGCTTTTAGAGATATGGCACTCAGTTCATTCAGTTCTTGGCTGTTTAGAAGCAAATATTTGTTCCTAAAACAAAGAAACCACAGGTTGGAAAACATTACTCATATCTATCAATCTACAATAGTAAATATTACTTTCACCTAATTTAAATGTCGACGGGAAAGACTGTTTTAAACAAGTTAGTGCAGTACTCTAAATGTGAATTGAGTTTCTGTATTCTGGATTAAAGTCTACAGTAGATTTCAGGTCATACTAGAACAATCAGTCCATCATCCAAACAATGGGGGTAATTCTGAGTTGATCGCAGCAGTAACTTTGATAGCAGTTGGGCAAAACCATGTGCAGTGCAGGGGGGGGGGGGGGGGGGGGCAGGTATAACATGTGCAGAGAGTGTTAGATTTGGGTGGGTTATATTGTTTCTGTGCATGGTAAATACTGGCTGCTTTATTTTTATACTGCAATTTAGATAGCATATTGAACACACCACACCCAAATCTAACTCTCTCTGCACATGTTATATCTGCCTCCCGTGCAGTGCACATGGTTTTTCCCAACTGCTAACAAAGTTCCTGCTGCGATCAACTCAGAATTACCCCCAATGAACAAACCAAAGAATGAAGTTACCAGGTGTGGGACATAAAGCAGATAATTCTTAACTCAGCTGCCACTTTCTTTCGACGTTTAAATACAGGGACATCTGATTTAGAGGTTTGGATAGAGTCCTTAATCAAAATTGCAGCTATACCTGCCTTGATCAGAGCCGTGGGTTGCGACTTAGTTCACTAAGTGTAACATTACTTGTGAGAGCAATGAAGCCCAAGCTGGTTCCTGAATTGAGGCTGTAGCTGAAGAGACCTCCAGCTACGTAGCTGTGAAACACCGGACACATAAGCAATCACGGTCTTAAGCGTACTTCAGAAAAGTTGCTAAAGTTGCACAACACAGGAATGCCCCCCCTCCCTAGGTGACTTACTCTTGGAAGACATATTAATGAGTTCCCAGAAATGTCCCCTTACACAAAAGTTAAATTAAAATTAAAAAAAGCGGTGTGCAATTTAGGGATAGAGCAGTGAATGTTACAGTGCCAATTACGAAAAGAGAGAAAAAGAACACTGTTTTGGGGGCACTCTTATCTAGACCTTCCAGAGCCTACTATGTCTAAAATCTCACAATATATTTAAAATGTACCTTTTATTGCTAATAAATTAAAATCTCACTTACAAATTACAATTAGACTAAACACACACACATTTAAACATATAAATCAACTTACAATATGAAATTTATACCTAGTATTTCAAACACTTTTCATGCTGAAATTAATGTGAATTTTACAAGTCTAAATTGACTCATTCAATGAACACCAGGACCAAACTAGCAATACATGAGTATATCCTAGCCCTTTAACCTTACTCACATTATAAGCATCCATAGATTATTTACCTAAATTATACCAAACCTTTATTGGATAATGGATAATGGTGATAGGTGTATATTAAACTCTCAAAAAAACTTGTTGGAAGCAATATTAAATAACAAATTCCTGGAGCAATTATAACTTGCCCCTCAGTGACTTTGAAACCATCTCAGACTTTATAAAATAGATATTTTAATTTGATACAGTCACACACGTTCTCTGACTGGAGTATATCAGGATACAAAGTAACCAAAAATGTATCCTTATTGCTATGCTAGTTATTTAAGGCACTATAAGCCAAATTGTATCCAAAAGAGAACCATTATGTACAGATAATCACAAACTCGGCTGCATTAGTCATTACACCCTTACATTCACTGTGCAATGACTAATGCAGTCGAATTTGTGATTATCCGTACAAACCCGTTAAACCAGTAAGCAAACACATGAAGATGATGATTTTATTATACAACACTTCACTTACTCATGGTGATCACTGAAACTTTGGAGCAGTCTTAAAAACTGTATCTTTAAGGAAATATCCTAAAAAAAAAAAAAAAGGGAAAATAAGTCCAACAGTGATCACATTAATGTAACACACACATTAAACATCAGGTAATAGTGTCTAAATGTGTATTTACAAGTAAATTATATTTGTATGACCCTAATAGCCGATTCAATTAGCTGCAGTTAATTACCATGGGCTATTTGATCTGTCGAGGCTATTCAATTATAGCCACCGGCTGCAGACAACACTGATTTCTCAAATAAGTAGTATATTCTCCGCGCTATGAAAATGGGGTGCAGCTAAATCACAAGGTCACTACCAACCTTAATCTACATGTAAGCAAAATAAAATATTGTGAATAGCGCTCCCAAGATAGGGTATATATCACCAAGTCCAGTGTTTGTCCAATCGGTGTGATATGATTTCACACTGTATTCCATTGGGACGTACTTTATATCGTATCCTTTTCACAAGATACCTCAAAGGAAATTAGAAAGATGTACCTCTCATTGCGTAAAACGGTTTTTAAATTTTTTATTGTACACATCAAAACAAAAATAAAATACATAAAACTCAAAAACATGTCACCACCATAAGAAGTGGCTGCGTAACAGAGTGGGCCTACACAAGGCATGTATATCGCATGAAAGGGTTAATCCCGGGTATAACTCCTCCATGGTCCAGATGTTAAGCCCTTCAAGGTTCCACACGGTGTCAGTCACTGCTTATCTCCACCAACGCGTTTCAACATCATAGTATCTTTTTCAAGGTGTAATGGTGGCTGCTACAGAGTCCATATTTATACCCCCTTTAACCAATCACAGAATAGGGGGTGGTAACCTCTCAATTTATACATTAAAATAACTCAAAACAACTTGTTATATACATCCGGACATAATTCACATAGTTACAGATCTACAAAACTCACAAAATATTGACATCTTTCTCAAATACTGGAGTTTTTATTACTTTATCTTTTTCCCGATATTCCGGAAGTGCTTATATTGTAACTTCCAGTTTTGGCTAAAATGTCACCGATTTCCTTTATATGTGCATACGATTAATTGATACATTTCATCACATATACCCCTACTATTGCACTGTTCTCTCCCCCTACTTTGGTGTACTCCGGGAGTCAGTATTTAGTAGTTTGTTATTATTCCGTCTTGTTGTGGAACGCATCTGTGTTCCACCGGCGCTATTTACCGGAAGTTCCGGTCATGTAACTCTTTCAGTTCTATTGTGGAACGCATCCATGTTCCACCAGCGCTACTCACTGGAAATCCTGGTCATGTGACTTTCAACTGATCACAGTGTAGAAGGTCTATGTGGTCCACACCCTAGGCATTCCGGTCACATAATTATTACTAGTCTACATGTGGAGGAGTTATACCTGGGATTAACCCTTTTATGCGATATACATGCCTTGTATAGGCCCACTGTGGTACAAAGCCACTTCTTATGGTGGTGACAAGTTTTTATGAGTTTTATGTATTTTATTTTTGTTTTCATGTGTACAATCAAATGTAAAAAACTGTTTTACGCAATGAGAGGAACATCTTTCTAATTTCCTTTGAGGTGTCGTGTGGAAAAGGATACGATAAAGGACGTCCCATTGGAATACAGTGTGAAATCATATCACACCGATTAGACAAACACTGATTTCTATTCAACCCTAAGGAGGCTTGAACAGAAATCCATGTTTACTGCCTGATCGCTATTAACCTATAGCTCTGGGAATTTATCTTGGATTCTATGGGTTAACGCATGGTAACAGATCATTTACAGAGCAAGGAAAAGGGGCTGTTATTGAATGGCAACGGGTGTTAAATCCAGAAGCTACCACCCTTTTCATGGCATGGTAACTGAATCTGGACATAAATAATAAGAATTTACTTACCGATAATTCTATTTCTCGGAGTCCGTAGTGGATGCTGGGGTTCCTGAAAGGACCATGGGGAATAGCGGCTCCGCAGGAGACAGGGCACAAAAAGTAAAGCTTTACGATCAGGTGGTGTGTACTGGCTCCTCCCCCCATGACCCTCCTCCAAGCCTCAGTTAGGTACTGTGCCCGGACGAGCGTACACAATAAGGAAGGATTTTGAATCCCGGGTAAGACTCATACCAGCCACACCAATCACACTGTACAACCTGTGATCTGAACCCAGTTAACAGTATGATAACAGCGGAGCCTCTGAAAAGATGGCTCACAACAATAATAACCCGATTTTTGTAACTATGTACAAGTATTGCAGACAATCCGCACTTGGGATGGGCGCCCAGCATCCACTACGGACTCCGAGAAATAGAATTATCGGTAAGTAAATTCTTATTTTCTCTATCGTCCTAGTGGATGCTGGGGTTCCTGAAAGGACCATGGGGATAATACCAAAGCTCCCAAACGGGCGGGAGAGTGCGGATGACTCTGCAGCACCGAATGAGAGAACTCCAGGTCCTCCTTAGCCAGGGTATCAAATTTGTAGGATTTTACAAACGTGTTTGCCCCTGACTAAATAACCGCTCGGCAAAGTTGTAAAGCCGAGACCCCTCGGGCAGCCGCCCAAGATGAGCCCACCTTCCTTGTGGAATGGGCATTTACATATTTTGGCTGTGGCAGGCCTGCCACAGAATGTGCAAGCTGAATTGTATTACACATCCAACTAGCAATAGTCTGCTTAGAAGCAAGAGCACCCAGTTTGTTGGGTGCATACAGGATAACAGCAAGTCAGTTTTCCTGACTCCAGCCGTCCTGGAACATATTTTCAGGGCCCTGACAACATCTAGCAACTTGGAGTCCTCCAAGTCCCTAGTAGGTGCAAGGCACCACAATAAGCTGGTTCAGGTGAAACACTGACACCACCTTAGGGAGAGAACTGGGGACGAGTCCGCAGCTCTGCCCTGTCCGAATGGACAAACAGATATGGGCTTTTTTGAGAAAAAACCACCAATTTGACACTCGCCTGGTCCAGGCCAGGGCCAAGAGCATGGTCACTTTTCATGTGAGATGCTTCAAATCCACAGATTTGACTGGTTTTAAACCAATGTGATTTGAGGAATCCCAGAACTACGTTGAGATCCCACAGTGCCACTGGAGGCACAAAAGGGGGTTGTATATGCAATACTCCCTTGACAAACTTCTGGACTTCAGGAACTGAAGCCAATTCTTTCTGGAAGAAAATCGACAGGGCCGAAATTTGAACCTTAATGGACCCCAATTTGCGGCCCATAGACACTCCTGTTTGCAGGAAATGCAGGAAACGACGAGTTGAAATTTCTTTGTGGGGCCATCCTGGCCTCACACCACGCAACATATCTTCGCCACATGTGGTGATAATGTTGTGCGGTCACCTCCTTTCTGGCTTTGACCAGGGTAGGAATGACCTCTTCCGGAATGCCTTTTTCCCTTAGGATCCGGCGTTCCACCGCCATGCCGACAAACGCAGCTGCGGTAAGTCTTGGAACAGACATGGTACTTGCTGAAGCAAATCCCTTCTTAGCAGCAGAGGCCATAAGACCTCTGTAAGCATCTCTTGAAGTTCCGGGTACCAAGTCCTTCTTGGCCAATCCGGAGCCATGAGTATAGTTCTTACTCCTCTACGTCTTATAATTCTCAGCACCTTAGGTATGAGAAGCAGAGGAGGGAACACATACACCGACTGGTACACCCACGGTGTTACCAGAACGTCCACAGCTATTGCCTGAGGGTCTCTTGACCTGGCGCAATACCTGTCCCGTTTTTTGTTCAGACGGGACGCCATCATGTCCACCTTTGGTATTTCCCAACGGTTTACAATCATGTGGAAAAAACTTCCCGATGAAGTTTCCACTCTCCCGGGTGGAGGTCGTGCCTGCTGAGGAAGTCTGCTTCCCAGTTTCCATTCCCGGGATGAAACACTGCTGACAGTGCTATCACATGATTTTCCGCCCAGCGAAAAGTCCTTGCAGTTTTTGCCATTGCCCTCCTGCTTCTTGTGTCGCCCTGTCTGTTTACGTGGGCGACTGCCGTGATGTTTTTCCCACTGGATCAATACCGGCTGACCTTGAAGCAGAGGTCTTGCTAAGCTTAGAGCATTATAAATTTACCCTTAGCTCCAGTATATTTATGTGGAGAAAAGTCTCCAGACTTGATCACACTCCCTGGAAATTTTTTCCTTGTGTGACTGCTCCCCAGCCTCTCGGGCTGGGCTCCGTGGTCACCAGCATCCAATCCTGAATGCCGAATCTGCGGCCCTCTAGAAGATGAGCACTCTATAACCACCACAGGAGAGACACCCTTGTCCTTGGATATAGGGTTATCCGCTGATGCATCTGAAGATGCGATCCGGACCATTTGTCCAGCAGATCCCACTGAAAAGTTCTTGCGTGAAATCTGCCGAATGGAATTGCTTCGTAGGAAGCCACCATTTTTACCAGGGCCCTTGTGCAATGATGCACTGTTTTTAGGAGGTTCCTGACTAGCTCGGATAACTCCCTGGCTTTCTCTTCCGGGAGAAACACCTTTTTCTGGACTGTGTCCAGAATCATCCCTAGGCACAGCAGACGTGTCGTCGGGATCAGCTGCGATTTTGGAATATTTAGAATCCACCCGTGCTGTTGTAGCAGTATCCGAGATAGTGCTACTCCGACCTCCAACTGTTCCCTGGACTATGCCCTTATCAGGAGATCGTCCAAGTAAGGGATAATTAAGACGCCTTTTCTTCGAAGAAGAATCATCATTTCGGCCATTACCTTGGTAAAGACCCGGGGTGCCGTGGACAATCCAAACGGCAGCGTCTGAAACTGATAGTGACAGTTCTGCACCACGAACCTGAGGTACCCTTAGTGAGAAGGGCAAATTTGGGACATAGAGGTAAGCATCCCTGATGTCCCGGGACACTATATAGTCCCCTTCTTCCTGGTTCGTTATCACTGCTCTGAGTGACTCCATCTTGATTTGAACCTTTGTAAGTGTTCAAAAAATTTTTAGAATAAGTCTCACCTAGCCTTCTGGCTTCAGTACCACAATATAGTGTGGAATAATACCCCTTTTCTTGTAGTAGGAGAGGTAATTTAATTATCACCTGCTGGGAATACAGCTTGTGAATTTTTTCCCATACTGCCTCCTTGTCGGAGGGAGACCTTGGTAAAGCAGACTTCAGGAGCCTGCGAAGGGGAAACGTCTCGACATTCCAATCTGTACCCCTGGGATACTACTTGTAGGATCCAGGGGTCCTGTACGGTCTCAGCGCCATGCTGAGAACTTGTCAGAAGCGGTGGAACGCTTCTGTTCCTGGGAATGGGCTGCCTGCTGCAGTCTTCTTCCCTTTCCTCTATCCCTGGGCAGATATGATCTTATAGGGACGAAAGGACTGAGGCTGAAAAGACGGTGTCTTTTTCTGCAGAGATGTGACTTAGGGTAAAAACGGTGGATTTTCCAGCAGTTGCCGTGGCCACCAGGTCCGATGGACCGACCCCAAATAACTCCTCTTCCTTTATACGGCAATACACCTTTGTGCCGTTTGGAATCTGCATCACCTGACCACTGTCGTGTCCATAACATCTTCTGGCAGATATGGACATCGCATTTACTCTTGATGCCAGAGTGCAAATATCCCTCTGTGCATCTCGCATATATAGAAATGCATCCTTTAAATGCTCTATAGTCAATAAAATACTGTCCCTGTCAAGGGTATCAATATTTTTAGTCAGGGAATCCGACCAAGCCACCCCAGCTCTGCACATCCAGGCTGAGGCGATCGCTGGTCGCAGTATAACACCAGTATGTGTGTATATACTTTTTATGATATTTTCCAGACTCCTGTCAGCTGGTCCTTGAGGACGGCCCTATCTATAGACGGTACCGCCACTTGTTTTGATAAGCGTGTGAGCGCCTTAGCCACCCTAAGGGGTGTTTCCCAACGCGCCCTAACTTCTGGCGGGAAAGGGTATACCGCCCCTAATTTTCTATCGGGGGGAACCCACGCATCATCACACACTTTATTTAATTTATCTGATTCAGGAAAAACTACGGTAGTTTTTTCACATCCCACATAATACCCTCTTTTGTGGTACTTGTAGTATCAGAAATATGTAACACCTCCTTCATTGCCTTTAACGTGTGGCCCTAACAAGGAATACGTTTGTTTATTCACCGTCGACACTGGATTCAGTGTCCCTGCCTGTGTCGACCGACTAAAGTAAACGGGCGTTTTAAAACCCCTGACGGTGTTTTTGAGACGTCTGGACCGGTACTAATTGTTTGTCGGCCGTCTCATGTCGTCAACCGACCTTGCAGCGTGTTGACATTATCACGTAATTCCCTAAATAAGCCATCCATTCCGGTGTCGACTCCCTAGAGAGTGACATCACCATTACAGGCAATTGCTCCGCCTCCTCACCAACATCGTCCTCATACATGTCGACACACACGTACCGACACACAGCACACACACAGGGAATGCTCTGATAGAGGACAGGACCCACTAGCCCTTTGGAGAGACAGAGGGAGAGTTTGCCAGCACACACCAAAAACGCTATAATTATATAGGGACAACCTTATATAAGTGTTTTCCCTTATAGCATCTTTATTATATATTTCTAACGCCAAATTAGTGCCCCCCCTCTCTGTTTTAACCCTGTTTCTGTAGTGCAGTGCAGGGGAGAGCCTGGGAGCCTTCCCTCCAGCCTTTCTGTGAGGGAAAATGGCGCTGTGTGCTGAGGAGATAGGCCCCGCCCCTTTTTCGGCGGCCTCGTCTCCCGCTCTTAACGGATTCTGGCAGGGGTTAAATATCTCCATATAGCCTCCGGAGGCTATATGTGAGGTATTTTTAGCCAAAATAGGTTTTCATTTGCCTCCCAGGGCGCCCCCCTCCCAGCGCCCTGCACCCTCAGTGACTGCCGTGTGAAGTGTGCTGAGAGGAAAATGGCGCACAGCTGCAGTGCTGTGCGCTACCTTTAGAAGACTGAGGAGTCTTCTGCCGCCGATTCTGGACCTCTTCTTACTTCAGCATCTGCAAGGGGGCCGGCGGCGAGGCTCCGGTGACCATCCAGGCTGTACCTGTGATCGTCCCTCTGGAGCTGATGTCCAGTAGCCAAGAAGCCAATCCATCCTGCACGCAGGTGAGTTCACTTCTTCTCCCCTAAGTCCCTCGTTGCAGTGATCCTGTTGCCAGCAGGACTCACTGTAAAATAAAAAACCTAAGCTAAACTTTTCTAAGCAGCTCTTTAGGAGAGCCACCTAGATTGCACCCTTCTCGGCCGGGCACAAAAATCTAACTGAGGCTTGGAGGAGGGTCATGGGGGGAGGAGCCAGTACACACCACCTGATCGTAAAGCTTTACTTTTTGTGCCCTGTCTCCTGCGGAGCCGCTATTCCCCATGGTCCTTTCAGGAACCCCAGCATCCACTAGGACGATAGAGAAACAATAATTATATAAATGCTCACACTTGAGATTAAATACACATAAAAAACCTCAAGGTGGAAACCTCAAACTTCTAATCTACAGCAGAAACAATTTTCCTTGGTATTTTCCTGAAATTTTTTATACATCTAGTAATACCATTTACAAATAGAACAATGAAAAGCAAGCAAACGCACTTTACCGACTAGGATAATAAACCATATACAACACAGTTGCCATACACTTTCTCAGCAAGACTCTTCTCTGTAGGAAATTGGCGTGCCTCTGGCTGGCACTGTATGCTGTGATTTATAATTTATAGTCCCAGCACATTTATGGAGATGACTAAACTGGATTATAGTATTTTTTACATAAACATATGATTATATTATTACAAAATTTGGGTCTTTGCAAAGCCCTGTAAATAAAAGGACTTACATTTTCAACATATTATCCCCCCCCTCCCCCCCCCCCAAAAAAAAACAGAAAAAACAACAAAATAAAACAAAGTAAATTGGTCTTACTGGGCTGCAGTCACAGTTCTGGTTGTGTCCATGGAGAACCAGGGTGGATGCAGAATGCTTTCTCCATATTAGCTTGTCAAATAGATTATTTAGGCCTGGAATTAATTTAAACTCTGCTATCATTTTATGGACCTTGGTAAGGAGTAGAAGAAAAGATGTTTAGGTCAACAATTCACCAGAAAACAGAGATGAGACCTTTTACATTCAAGTTATTATTGAATATGATAAAAAAACTAAAAAAAACATTGGGAACAATATTTTTCAAGTTAAACAAAACATGAACACCCAACAAGCTAACAATGTTTAATGGAGCTCTTATGCTGGGTACACACTAGACCAGTGATGGCTAACCTTGACACTTCAGCTGTTGTTGAACTACATATCCCAGCATGCCCTGCTACAGTTTTGTTATTTGGCCATGCTAAAACTGATGCAGGGCATGCTGGGATGTGTAGTTCAACAACAGCTGGAGTGTCACGGTTAGCCATCACTGCACTAGACCATAATGTGAATGATGTGCCCGATTCGGACGTATCGGAACGACAAATTGTTTAAGTCACCAAGTGTGTACGCACTATGTTGCTGGCGATGGTGCTCCCAGGAGTCATCAGCGACATCCTCCCTCGGCCCTGCATGCAAGCAGAATGTAGCATGACTCCCGCCGTTGTTGCCGGCATCAGCAAGTGTGTACCCAGCTTAAGATACTAATTGACATTTCTAAATTTGAAGAAAGTACTATATGACAACAAAACTTGCTTAGGTAAGGAGGACACAGTTCTTTTTTTAATAAAGTTTTTATTTTCAAATATAACCGTTCTATTCTACACCAGACTCTAGTAAAGTCATAAGCTCTGTGAATAGCAAGACAATCTCATCATCTACAAAAGTGAAAAACTCATTGGACCATGTCCTATTTCTTAGGGCTTGTTTATAATGATCAGCTAATTCTGTATCTGCTTATTAATTTCTATGGAGAAGTGTTTGATTCTCCGTACAATGTTATCTCAGCAAGCAAGAAATAAATATATATATATATATATATATATATATACACACATACATATATATATATATATATATATACATATATGGGACAGTAAAGCATCTTCTCTAAAAAGGGATCAATGAACCTATGTGAATTTCCATCTCCTCTATGTTCACCTGTTGTAAACATAGAGGACTAGAAAGGAGGAGAAGCGCACACTTACCTGATTCCTCTGCCGTCCCATCAGCAAGACACAGAGCACATACAGAACCTCTACTTTGTACATGATTTCATGCATGATCTTCATGGACTGTGGGAGCTGCGTTCTGGAGGAAGGATTAGCCAAGCCACTTTCATCAGATGATTCTATAACGATTAAAATAAATTAAAGAATATGTTACTAACTATGGTCTGACTACAAAGACGGTGAGCAAAATCAGTTTGTATCCAATGGGAAATGTCACCTGTTCCACTCTGTTCTGTTTCTTCATGAGCCACACGCATCAAAGCATCGAGCACTAAGGCATTGTCCAGCCATGTGTACCACTCCTCTAGCTCCTGCAGGAAGGTTGTCGTACCCGTGGACTCCGAAACTTTACGTGTAGCAAGTTTGCACAACCTTTCAATAAATCCAGGGATGTTCAAAAGAGTGGCTGTGAAGAGAACAAGAATAAAAGTAATATGTTTTGGGCACTTCTAATATACGATATCTGAGAACAAAGCAGTGATCATGGGAAAGACTGTCTTAACACCAGTAGTGCAGACTCCCAGAAATCTGTTCCTTTTACCATTAATACTTTTCTTTAGAAGTCACAGGGAGCACAGGTAGAACGGTGTTACATTCCACCCACAGAAGCAGATCAGCTTAACAGTATAGACTGCAAAAAGAGGAAACTCAAGAAGAATAAGAAGCACAATACCCTTCTCCCTACCCACCCTATGAGCAGAGGATTTAATGGCAAATGTATAAAAGGCATCAAGAGGAAACAGACCTCACTGACTGAGATTCAAAAGCCCTAAACAAGAGGGAAAAAATAGGATTTTAATACCTACTGGTAAATCCTTTTCTCTTAGTCCATAGAGGATGCTGGGGACTCCAAAAGGACCACGGGGTATAGACGGGATCCGCAGGAGACATGGGCACACTATAAGACTTTGAATGGGTGTGATCTGGCTCCTCCCTCTATGCCCCTCCTCCAGACTCCAGTTAGAGAACTGTGCCCAGGGAGACGGACATTTCAAGGAAAGAATTTATTGTTTAAACACGGCGAGTGTCATACCAGCTCACACCTCAAACATGCCGCAGAACGTGGCATTCAAAAGAACACCAGCCGACGGCATGAAAAATATACAGCAATATGCTGACCGAAAAAATGTAACACAACCTGTGTGTAAACACGACCAATAATAGCATACCGCATGCCATGGTATGAATAACTTCAGCAACAGACTTGACTGAAAAGAACCACCACCTGAGTGTAACCACCATTAGCTGCAGATACAGTACGTACTGGGATGGGCGGCAGGCATCCTCTACGGACTAAGAGAAAATGATTTACCGTTAGGTATTAAAATCCTATTTTCTCATAAGTCCTAGAGGATGCTGGGGACTCCAAAAGCACCATGGGGATTATACCAAAGCTCCAGACCGGGCGGGAGAGTGCGGATGACTCTGCAGCACCGATTGAGCAAACATGAGGTCCTCCTCAGCCAGGGTATCAAACTTGTAGAACGTAGCAAAAGTGTTTGAACCCGACCAAGTAGCTGCTCGGCAAAGTTAAACCACCGAGACTCCTCGGGCATCCGCCCAAGAAGAGCCCACCTTCCTTGTAGAATGGGCCTTCACCGACTTCGGTAACGGCAATCCAGCCGTAGAATGAGCATGCCGAATCGTATCACAGATCCAGCGTGTAACAGTCTGCTTAGAAGCAGGAACCCCAATTTGGTTGGGAGCATACAGGATAAACAGAGCCAGTGTTTCCCCAATCTGAGCCGTTCTGGCGACATAAATATTCAAAGCCCTGACTACATTGAGAGACTTCGAATCAGCCAAAGTTTCAGTAGCCACATGCACCACAATAGGTTGGTTCATGTGAAACGCAGAAACCACTTTCGGCAGAAATTGTTGCAGAGTTCTCAATTCCTCTCTATCCACATGGAAGATCAAATAGGGCTCTTGTGAGACAAAGCCGCTAATTCAGACACCCGCCTTGCGGACGCCAAGGCCAACAGCATGACCACTTTCCAAGTGAGAAATTTTAACTCAACCTTTCGTAAAGGTTCCAACCGGTGTGACATAAGAAACTGCAACACCACGTTAAGGTCCCATGGTGCCACTGGGGCAACAATGGAGGTTGGAAATGCAGCACCCTGTCACGAAAGTCTGAACTTCTGGAAGGGTGGCCAATTCTTTTTTTTTTTTTTTAAAGAAAATTGATAAGGCCGAAATCTGCACTTTAATGGAGCCTAACTTTAGGCCTGCAGCCACACCTGTTTGCAAAAAATGGAGAAAACGACCCAGCTGAAATTCTTCCGTAGGAGCTCTCTTGGATTCACACCAAGACATACTCCCTCCAAATACGGTGGTAAAGCTTTGCCGTTACTCCTTTCCCAGCCTGAAGCAACGTGGGAATGACTTCACCGGAAATACCCCTTTCGGGCTAGGATATGGCGCTCAACTGCCATGCCATCAAACGCAGCCGCGGTAAGTCTTGATACACGCCCGGTCCTAGCTGTAACAGGTCCTCTCGTAGAGGAAGAGGCCAGGGATCTTTTATGAGTAAGTCTTTAAGATCTGGATACCAAGCCCTCCTTGGCTAGACCGGAACAATGAAGATCGCCTGAACCTTTGTTCTTCTTATGTTTATCACCTTCGGAAAGAGTGAAAGTGGAGGGAACACATAGACCGACTGAACCACCCACGGTGTCACGAGGGCATCCTCTGCTATTGCTCGAGTGTCCCTTGACCTGGAACAATATCCCTGAAGTTTCTTGTTGAGGCGAGACGCCATCATGTCTAATTGAGGAATTCCCCAAAAGACTTGTCAATTCTGTGAAAACTTCTTGATGAAGCCCCACTCTCCCAGATGGAGATTGTGTCTGCTGAGGAAGTCTATTTCTCCGTTGTCTACACCCGGAACGAAGACCGCTAATAGAGCGTTTACATTCCCTTTCGCCCAGTGGAAAACTTTTGCGGCTTCTGCCATTGCTGCTTTGCTCCTCGTTCCGCCCTAGTGGCTTACTTACGCCACTGCTGTTAAGTCGTCCGACAGAATTAAGACGGACAGATCGTGAAGATGTTCTGTTGTAAATAGCTCTTAATTCAAGAATGCTTACTGCAGACAAGCTACCCGGCTTGACCTTTTCTGGAAATTCTTCGCCTGGAAAGACTGCTCCCCAGCCTCGGAGACTTGTATCCATGGACACCAGGCTCTAATCCTGGATCCCGAACCTTCGTCCCTCCAGAAGGTGCAAACTGTGAAGCCACCACAGGAGAGATATCCTGGTTCTGGAAAATAGGATTATTTTCCGGTGCATGTGCAGGTGAGACCTGGACCACATGTCCAACTGGTCCCGCAAAAACCACTCTGGCATTTGACCTGCTCACCGAATGGCCTTGTAGGCCGCAACCATCTTCATCAACGGAACGTATTGATGGGGTTACACTGTAGCAAATCTGATCCGACTCTGGATCCTCAGATCTCTTTCCACAGGAAAAAACAAACTCTCAACAGTTCAGTATCTAATTTTATTCCCAACTCCGACATCTGCGTCGTCGGGAACAACAGCGATTCTCTGTGCTGAATACTGTCAGAGAGAAACAACGATTTGTACCACTTGTTTCCAGACCTCACCGTAGTCAGGAGAGTGTCCGAATACAGAATAATAATGGCTCTTACTATTGAAGGAAAACCATCATACTGCCATCACCTAGGTAAGCGTAATGCGGATGAAACCGTATTTAAACCCTCTTTCTTCTTTTAGTGGTTGGAGATCCCTGCCCTGAGAGATTCCATCTTGTAGTTCAACTTCTTAAGTAGAAATCTTTTTGGGATTGTTCTGACCGAGCTGTCCGGGCTCAGAAGCACGAAAAAACAGCAGGCCAATGTCCTGATCCTGACCCAACTCTTGTATGGCGTCGCATACTACCTCCCCGTCTAGGGGAGAATCTGTAAGCTCTATTTTTAAACATCAGTGAGGGAAATCATCTGGAACCTCCAGTATGTCCCCCTTTGGACTCCATTCTTAACTCACTGGTCCAAGTCCATTCCAGGACTGACTGAAGAGTATTAGACGAGTTCCCATCTGTGTGGGCTCCAGCAAGATAGACCAAGCGACATGCGGTGGATGTGGTAGAAACAGAGGACGAGATCTGCTTCTGCTAACTTGAAAAGTCTGCAGACCTCTTACCTTATCACCTTCCTCTACCTGCAAAGAAGGGGAAACAACCGTATCCAACCGGTCAAAATGACTGCATCCTACAAAAAATGCGTCCCCAACCGTTGTGAGGGACATAGTTCAAGAAGGTAGACTTACCAGTGGTATCTGCAGAGATCAACTTAACAAAGCCATCCCCAAACCAGGTTACACCTTCCTAGGGAAGATACTCCAGTATTCCTCGGAGCAAGCCTCAGCATGCCCTTGGTGAATCCACCACGCCCTCCTAGTCGAGAGGGCCATGGAAGTGGCCCGCGAACCCAAGAGGCCCATACCTCTCGTAGTCGCACGGCAGCATGCTGCAATGTTCTAGAGAAGACCCAACTTACAGAATATCCCCTCTCTCTCTACGGTAATTATATCGGATGCCAAGGTAACCGACCATTTCTGAATGCAAGCACTCCCCCATGCGTATGTAATGCAAATATCAAAGCATATAATTAAAATATCACTTAGCTTTCTGTATACGATCCTTTGTGACAGGGCCCCGTGCAGACCAGGGGTTGACTTTCACTTTATTCTATCCACGGCGGGAAAAGAATAAACACTCGGACTCCTCGTGAGGATTTGAGACCATCTCGTCACGGCTGACCTAGAGCTTTATCAACAGAGCGACCAGCACATGAGAAAGAATAACTTTACTTCAGCATTCATTAGAAATCGTAATATGAATATACATATTTAAATACACATATACACACATTCTATATATACATCGTACATATATGTATTTTGTCAGGAACAGCAGGGTCCCTAGTGACATTAATGTGTTCTGAATGTGTATGAACATGTACTGAACGCCAATGTTGTGGATCTAACCAGGAAACCTTATAGTCGACATAAGACATAGTATTCGTCGACAACATGGAGTAGTAACTGGGCAAAATAACATTCTTGCGACCCCGAGGGGGTCTGAGGGAAATATATACATAATATTAATATCCCTCCCCCACAAATACTACCATGTCTGTGCTCGAGCTACAGCTCAATGGAACCATACTCTATATATATATATATATATATATATATATATATATATATATATATATATATACATATACATATACATACACATACACACAGGTATAGATTTTTTACATTATCATGTTAATTTACACCCAGTCATAACAGTTGGTGCCGACAGGGTCACCCACATACGACTGTGTCTCCCATACAGTGTTTACTTTGGAAAAGCTTACAACTACCGACATGCTGACACTTCATCTACTGAATCAAGTACCATCAGGAGTCGGCAATGCCGACAGAGGGATTCCCATAGCTGTTTGTGGCATAGCACTCACACATGTCGACACACGTGTACTAAATCGCTATAATGGGTAGATCTGACAGGGAAAACACAGAAACTTTTAACAACTCATTAACCACACGCATATATATATATATATATATATATATATATATATATATATATATATATATATATATATATATATATATAATAAGAATTTACTCACCGGTAATTCTATTTCTCGTAGTCCGTAGTGGATGCTGGGAACTCCGTAAGGACCATAGGGAATAGCGGGCTCCGAAGGAGACTGGGCACTCTAAGAAAGAATTAGGACTACCTGGTGTGCACTGGCTCCTCCCTCTATGCCCCTCCTCCAGACCTCAGTTAAGGAAACTGTGCCCGGAAGAGCTGACACAATAAGAAAGGGATTTGGAATCCCGGGTAAGACTCATACCAGCCACACCAATCACACCGTACAACTCGTGATACTATATCCAGTTAACAGTATGAACAACAACTGAGCCTCACGAACAGATGGCTCATAACAATAACCCTTTAGTTAGGCAATAACTATATACAAGTATTGCAGACAATCCGCACTTGGGATGGGCGCCCAGCATCCACTACGGACTACGAGAAATAGAATTACCGGTGAGTAAATTCTTATTTTCTCTGACGTCCTAGTGGATGCTGGGAACTCCGTAAGGACCATGGGGATTATACCAAAGCTCCCAAACGGGCGGGAGAGTGCGGATGACTCTGCAGCACCGAATGAGCAAACTCAAGGTCCTCCTCAGCCAGGGTATCAAACTTGTAGAATTTTGCAAATGTGTTTGAACCCGACCAAGTAGCAGCTCGGCAAAGTTGTAAAGCCGAGACCCCTCGGGCAGCCGCCCAAGAAGAGCCCACTTTCCTCGTGGAATGGGCTTTTACAGATTTAGGATGCGGCAGTCCAGCCGCAGAATGCGCAAGTTGAATCGTGCTACAGATCCAGCGAGCAATAGTCTGCTTAAAAGTAGGAGCACCCAGCTCTCCCGGGTGGAGGTCGTGCCTGCTGAGGAAGTCTGCTTCCCAGTTGTCCACTCCAGGAATGAACACTGCTGACAGTGCTAACACGTGATTTTCCGCCCATCGGAGAATCCTTGTGGCTTCGGCCATCGCCATCCTGCTTCTTGTGCCACCCTGACGGTTTACATGGGCGACCACCGTGATGTTGTCTGACTGGAACAGCAGGGGTCTTGCCTGACTTAGGGCATTGTAAATGGCCCTTAGTTCCAGAATATTTATGTGTAGGGAAGTCTCCTGACTCGTCCATAGTCCTTGGAAGTTTCTTCCCTGTGTGACTGCCCCCCAACCTCGAAGGCTGGCATCCGTGGTCACCAGGACCCAGTCCTGTATGCCGAATCTGCGGCCCTCTAGAAGATGAGCACTCTGCAGCCACCACAACAGTGACACCCTGGTCCTTGGAGACAGGGTTATCAGCCGATGCATCTGAAGATGCGATCCGGACCACTTGTCCAACAGATCCCACTGAAAGATCCTTGCATGGAACCTTCCGAATGGAATTGCTTCGCAAGAAGCTACCATCTTTCCCAGGACTCGCGTGCAGTGGTGCACCGACACCTGTTTTGGTTTTAGGAGGTCTCTGACTAGAGATGACAATTCCTTGGCCTTCTCCTCCGGGATAAACACCTTTTTCTGTTCTGTGTCCAGAACCATCCCCAGGAACAGTAGACGCGTTGTAGGAACCAGCTGCGACTTTGGAATATTCAGGATCCAGCCGTGCTGTTGTAGCACTTCCCGAGCTAGTGCTACTCCGATCAACAACTGTTCCCTGGACCTCGCCTTTATAAGGAGATCGTCCAAGTACGGGATAATTATAACTCCCTTTTTTCGAAGGAGTATCATCATTTCGGCCATTACCTTGGTAAATACCCTCGGTGCCGTGGACAGACCAAACGGCAACGTCTGGAATTGGTAAAGACAGTCCTGTACCACAAATCTGAGGTACTCCTGGTGAGGAGGGTAAATGGGGACATGCAGGTAAGCATCCTTGATGTCCAGTGATACCATGTAATCCCCTTCGTCCAGGCTTGCAATAACCGCCCTGAGCGATTCCATTTTGAACTTGAACCTTCTTATATAAGTGTTCAAGAATTTCAAATTTAAAATGGGTCTCACCGAACCGTCCGGTTTCGGTACCACAAACATTGTGGAATAGTAACCCCGTCCCTGTTGAAGGAGGGGTACTTTGGTTATCACCTGCTGGGAGTACAGCTTGTGAATCGCCTCCAGCACCGCCTCCCTGTCTGGGGGAGTAGTTGGCAAGACTGATTTGAGGAAACGGCGAGGGGGAGACGTCTCGAATTCCAGCTTGTACCCCTGAGATACCACTTGTAGAATCCAGGGATCCACCCGTGAGCGAACCCACTGGTCGCTGAAGTTCCGGAGACGGGCCCCCACCGCACCTGGCTCCACCTGTGGAGCCCCAGCGTCATGCGGTGGACTTAGAGGAAGCGGGAGAGGACTTTTGTTCCTGGGAACTTGCTGTTTGGTGCAGCTTTTTCCCCCTACCTCTGCCTCTGGGCAGAAAGGACGCGCCTTTAACCCGCTTGCCTTTCTGGGGCCGAAAGGACTGTACCTGATAATACGGTGCTTTCTTTGGCTGTGAGGGAACATGGGGTAAAAATGTCGACTTCCCAGCCGTCGCTGTGGAAACGAGGTCCGAGAGACCATCCCCAAACAATTCCTCACCCTTGTAAGGCAAAACCTCCATGTGCCTTTTAGAATCCGCATCACCTGTCCACTGCCGAGTCCATAATACTCTCCTGGCAGAAATGGACATTGCATTTATTCTAGATGCCAGTTGGCAAATATCCCTCTGTGCATCTCTCATGTATAAGACTACGTCTTTAATATGCTCTACAGTTAGCAATACAGGTATAGTGTCCCTGTCAAGGGTATCAATGTTATCAGACAGGGAATCTGACCACGCAGCTGCAGCACTGCACATCCATGCTGAAGCAATAGCCGGTCTCAGTATAATAACTGAGTGTGTATATACAGACTTCAGGATAGCCTCCTGCTTTCTATCCGCAGGCTCCTTTAGGGCGGCCGTATCCGGAGACGGTAGTGCCACCTTCTTTGACAAGCGTGTGAGCGCTTTATCCACCCTAGGGGATGTCTCCCAACGTATCCTATCCTCTGGCGGGAAAGAGTACGCCCTTAGTAACTTTTTGGAAATTACCAGTTTCTTATCGGGGGAAACCCACGCTTCATCACACACTTCATTTAACTCTTCAGAAGGGGGAAAAACCACAGGTTGCTTTTTCTCCCCAAACATAATACCCTTTTTTGTGGTACCAGGGTTAATGTTAGAAATGTGCAACACATTTTTCATTGCCGTAATCATGTAACGGATGGCCCTATTGGAATGTACACTAGTCTCATCGTCGTCGACACTGGAGTCAGTATCCGTGTCGACATCTGTGTCTGCCATCTGAGGTAGCAGGCGTTTTTGAGCCCCTGATGGCTTTTGAGACGCCTGGGCAGGCACGGACTGAGAAGCCGGCTGTCCCACATCTGCTATGTCATCAAACATCTTATGTAAGGAGTTGACACTGTCACGTAATTCCCTCCACATATCCATCCACTCAGGTGTCGACCCCGCAGGGGGTGACATCACATTTATCGGCACCTGCTCCGCCTCCACATAAGCCTCCTCATCAAACATGTCGACACAGCCGTACCGCCACTCCGCACACACACAGGGAATGCTCTGACTGAGGACAGGACCCCACAAAGTCCTTTGGGGAGACAGAGAGAGAGTATGCCAGCACACACCACAGCGCTATAAATCACAGGGATGTACACTATAATGAGTGATTTTACCCTATAGCAGCTATATATATATATATATATATATATATATATATATATATATATATATATATATATATATATATATATATAAGACCAACAGCAGGTGCGGCACTCCGTGCGACGAGATCAACGGGACACTTACTTCAAGGTGGTGACAACGTTTCAATGCGGTTTAATGGTGCATTTTCATCAGGTCAGATAACAAGAAAAGAAAAAGGTGCTTACCTAAATAGTGTGTATGCTGGACGCCATATCCGCACTTCCGGATCCCAGACACGTGTCTGGTCCGTCGGCGCTCACCAGTGACGTCACTACCCACTGCCGGTAGTCATGGAAACAACAACAGAAGCCTGTGCATGTATACATAGTGCCTGTCATCAAAACACCATAATGCAAATGGAGACTGTACACGGACATAATCAATGCGGGTCTAAAGCTATACTAAACAATCTAATCTAATGTAATATGGCGATACCATACATGACACATATCTGCAATGCATAAATAAAGTGCATAATATCTTTAAAAATAAAATGCATAATATCTTAGAAATGTCTTAACGATATGCTTGCTAATCACAGGGGCTGATAATGTAGTCTTATGTAAATATGGTCATAGACTACCCCGAAGTTTCAGGTTGATATATTACAGTACCCAATGTGAATGGTCATAGGTTAGTAAGCATATAATATCATGGCGTATCTGCCGCAAAACTATACATAGAGGCACTGATCTTATTTGAATCTTTGTGGAGGCACCCAGCGCTTTTGTTTGCTTTATTGGGAGAGCCGGACTCGCTTGTTGTTTGGATATCCGTGCTCACTACAGTGTAGTGACCACTTGTCAAGGCTCCCCATTCATGAATGCTGCTATGTATTATCCTCAGTGTCTGCTGTATGCACTATTGCACTTTATCTAATGCACATTGACTTTGGCACCAGCACTTTTTGGTATATACTATAGATACCACTGTCATCTTAGCACTTTGATTATATTTTTCTCACTTGCACTTTACTGCCCGCTGCTGGCTTTCGACGTGACGGCTATTTGAGTAGATCAGTAAGGTCACTCTAGTCACTGATCTGTGCATGGTGAGTGTGCCATTTTTGATAGAATTAATATGGCTGAAGATCTGGCTGATCTACATGTGTCCGGTATTCCACCGGCACAATACCCTATTGGATATATACATGGATATACGGATGCTGAAGCAGATGCAATTCTATACTCAGCACTACTCAGTGATCAAAAGGAGGCGCTTTCACCTGAAGACATATACCACACATTATTAAAAATCAAGCGTAAAGAAATAGACTCTCTACACCACTGTTTATCTCTATCTGACTACTACAGAGCAAAGAAGATCCCTCGTGGCTTGAGAGTACGCAACTCCCCTACCATCGGACGCAATGACCCTAATTTCTGCCGTAAGTGGGTCGGCATTTTAAATCGCTGCTCTATGGACCTCATGTTGCTCATAATTGAGCAGTCCACTAAAGAGATGAACATCTATAAATCTAAGGCAGCCGAATTTGAACAACAGCATAAAGCTAATTTACAAGCCGACACAACTGTTGACTGGCTCGCTAAACTAAACGACCAATTGCAGCTACATAAACGGGACCTTATTAAATTTAAAGCAAACAAGCGCTCAAAGGTGGATACAGATTATGAGCAACACAACGTTTATAGGTGGACTGATGGGGCTCCCAGACGCGAAACTAAGCGACCATTTTTCCGACGTAAAGTCCATCGTACCCGGAACCTTGAGTCTTCAAATGAACACACCTCCACTACTAGTGACTCCGAATCTGCGACACAATCAACCCGTGGTGACCACCCTTTAGGGGTAGCAACCAGGGCCAAGATCCCTGGCGCAAAAGACAACGTCGACACACCAGACGAGGGCACCAATGGCAGAGGAAGGGGAAGAGTAGGGCGTCCGCCCAAGAATCCACGACAGCAGAAAATGTAGTTATTAATCTTTCCAGCTACGAACTTAATGATACTGAGAAAACAGTACTAGCTAAAGGGTTATCTTTTATACCATTTTGCAATCAAGATCCACTACAATGGAAGGTGGACAAATTTCGTCTACACCGTCAGCTGAAGCTGAAGGAGCATTTTGCTAAGAGTCCAACAGTGGCAATACCAAAGATGGATATACCAGAGAAACTACGCAAAATATTGCCTAAATCTACGTTTGAACCCCAGACCCATAATGCGTCGGTCCGCACTTTCATGCGACTTTTAGAACTTGAGACTGATCAACACATTACCTCATTATCTCAACCTAGGAACAACTTGACTAAAAATGAGAGACTGGCTCTTGAGCGCTTATCCACCTGTTCTAATCTCATCTGTAGGCCTGCTGATAAAGGTGGAGCTATAGTGTTGCAGGACTTAAATGATTATAGAGCAGAAATCTTAAGGCAACTTGATGATGTATCGGTCTATAAATTGTTATCTGAAGATCCTACCACTGCATTTTCTAATGAATTAGCCAACATGCTTAAGGGTGCTGTTGATTTGGGTATTATTTCAGTAGATCTTAGTAACGCATTATTACCTAAATATCCAGTTATACCATTGTTGTACACCACCCCCAAAATTCATAAAAGTCTGGTCAAGCCCCCGGGTAGGCCGATTATATCGGCCAACAAATCTCTGTTTCAGCCTGTAGCCCTATTTTTGGACGCCATTTTCCAACCCTGTATTCAGTCACATCCAAGATACCTCCTTGACACTAGCAGTTTGCTTCGTAAACTACAAACGTTGAATAAATTTGACCATGAAATTGTTCTCTGTAGCATTGACGTACAGAGCTTATACACCATAATTCCCCACGAGGCGGGCATCGAGTCAGCCCGTGAATTCTTACAGGGCCACCCCGAATTTAGAGGACCAGACCTACAATTGTGTCTGGACCTCCTTCAGCTAATCCTTACCAGGAATTTCTTTGTTTGATCGGAAGATCTATTTACAACAGACAGGGTGTGCGATGGGGTCCCCAGTGGCCCCATCGTACTCGAACATATATATGTTCAAAGTAGAACAGGAGATATTTTTTGAGGACCCTGGTGTTACATCAGATATCGTCATGTACTGTCGTTATATTGACGACTTATTAATTTTGTGGAAGGGCTCACAGTCCAGACTAGTACAGGTACTAGAGACACAACAGCCGTAATCATCCAGTCAAATTTACGTACAATCTAAGCACTGATTCTGTCAACTACTTGGATGTGGAGATCTCTATAAGAGATGGTGAAATCCATACTTCGGTCTTCACGAAACCGACTGATAGGAATAACCTACTGCACTACTCTAGTTTTCATCCCACACCCCTCAAGCAAGGCTTACCTTTTTCCCAGCTACTCAGAGTCCGACGTATTACGTCTGACCCTGCATTAGCTGAGATTCAAATGAATAGCATGATTAACAAATTTTTAGCCAGGGGATACCCAAGACTGTTACTTCAACAGGCTAAAGCTAAGGCCTTGGCTACAGATAGGCCAAGTTTACTACTAATCAAACCAGCAAACATTGCATCCACTAACATCTTGCCCTGGGTTGGGCAATTTAGCCCTGCTAGTAGTGGCATTAACCAAATTTCTAAGAAATTGTGGAATATTGTTCAGTCTGACAAAGAATTGAATTTAGGACAGACTAGACTTATGCCATGCTACACTAGACGACGGAATATTAGGGATATGCTTGTTAAAGCTGATATTTCGCCTAACCCTAATGTGTCGATGCAGGCTAATTCTAAGGGATGTATTAGATGTACTTGTGTTACATGCCAATATATGTTGAGCGGTAATAACTTCCCTCATCCACTCACTGGTAGAATGTTGACCATTAACTACACCTTGACCTGCTCATCCAAATTTGTAATTTACCAGCTTTTGTGCCCATGCGGTATGTCCTACATAGGCAAAACCATCAGAATGTTTAAAGAAAGGATGGCAGCTCACCGCTCGACCATTAAAGCAGCTATTGCTAAAGGCACGAGTGACCAACCAGTTGCCAGGCACTTTGCCTTAGCCCGACACCCTTTGGTATCGTTACGCTACCGCATGGTAGATCATGTTCCCCCCCTGACCCGGGGTGGTGATAGGGGTATGAAACTCCTTCAGCTTGAAACAAGATGGATACACCGGCTGGGGACACTACACCCCAGAGGGTTGAATGAGCATCTGGGTTTAAATGCATTTTTATAACTACTTTATAATTACTTCTTCATTAATGCAGCGTTCTTCCTGTGACTGATCAGTGCCTCTATGTATAGTTTTGCGGCAGATACGCCATGATATTATATGCTTACTAACCTATGACCATTCACATTGGGTACTGTAATATATCGACCTGAAACTTCGGGGTAGTCTATGACCATATTTACATAAGACTACATTATCAGCCCCTGTGATTAGCAAGCATATCGTTAAGACATTTCTAAGATATTATGCACTTTATTTTTAAAGATATTATGCACTTTATTTATGCATTGCAGATATGTGTCATGTATGGTATCGCCATATTACATTAGATTAGATTGTTTAGTATAGCTTTAGACCCGCATTGATTATGTCCGTGTACAGTCTCCATTTGCATTATGGTGTTTTGATGACAGGCACTATGTATACATGCACAGGCTTCTGTTGTTGTTTCCATGACTACCGGCAGTGGGTAGTGACGTCACTGGTGAGCGCCGACGGACCAGACACGTGTCTGGGATCCGGAAGTGCGGATATGGCGTCCAGCATACACACTATTTAGGTAAGCACCTTTTTCTTTTCTTGTTATCTGACCTGATGAAAATGCACCATTAAACCGCATTGAAACGTTGTCACCACCTTGAAGTAAGTGTCCCGTTGATCTCGTCGCACGGAGTGCCGCACCTGCTGTTGGTCTTATTTGAATCTTTGTGGAGGCACCCAGCGCTTTTGTTTGCTTTATTGGGAGAGCCGGACTCGCTTGTTGTTTATATATATATATATATATATATATATATATATATATATATATATATATATATATATATATAGTATTTGCGCCTAAATTTAGTGCCCCCCCCTCTCTTTTTTACCCTATTGAGCCTGGAAACTGCAGGGGAGAGCCTGGGGAGCGTCCTTCAAGCGGAGCTGTGAGAGGAAATGGCGCCAGTGTGCTGAGGGAGATAGCCCCGCCCCCTTCACGGCGGACTTCTCCCGCTTTTTTATGGATATATAGTCTTAATGACTAAATTATGTGTATTTTTTTTGCCAATGTAAGGTAATCTTATTGCAGCCCAGGGCGCCCCCCCCCCCCAGCGCCCTGCACCCATCAGTGACCGGAGTGTGAGGTGTGCATGGGGAGCAATGGCGCACAGCTGCAGTGCTGTGCGCTACCTTAATGAAGACCGGAGTCTTCAGCCGCCGATTTCCTGGACGTTCTTCTTGCTTCTGGCTCTGCAAGGGGGACGGCGGCGCGGCTCCGGGACCGGACGACCGAGGCTGGGCCTGTGTTCGATCCCTCTGGAGCTAATGGTGTCCAGTAGCCTAGAAGCCCAAGCTAGCTGCAAGCAGGTAGGTTCGCTTCTCTCCCCTAAGTCCCTCGTTGCAGTGAGTCTGTTGCCAGCAGATCTCACTGAAAATAAAAAACCTAAATATACTTTCTTTTCTAGAAGCTCAGGAGAGCCCCTAGTGTGCATCCAGCTCGAGCCGGGCACAGATTCTAACTGAGGTCTGGAGGAGGGGCATAGAGGGAGGAGCCAGTGCACACCAGGTAGTCCTAATTCGAGTGCCCAGTCTCCTTCGGAGCCCGCTATTCCCCATGGTCCTTACGGAGTTCCCAGCATCCACTAGGACGTCAGAGAAATATATATAGTGCTTCATATATGAACCCATGGTGCACTAAACAACTGTGCCCCCCTCCGTTTAACACTTTTAGTTGTTCCACAGTGTTTTGGCGGGGCCAGCGTCTCTGTGAGGAGAAAATGGCGCTGTATAGAGTTGTGAGGGCTAAGCCACGCCCCCTTCTCGGCGCGCTTCAGTCCCGATAGTTTTTTACTTTTGTATACTGGCGGGGGTCAGTATACAGTGCCTATGCACTGTATACCTCTTTGCCAGGCAAGTATATGAGGTATTTTTGCTGCCCAGGGCGCCCCCCCCTGCGCCCTTGTAGTGCTGCTTGTGTGTGGGAGCAATGGCGCGCAGCGCGACCGTTGCACGGTACCTCAGAGACACTGAAGTCTTCTGTTCTTCCTTTACTCACCCGGCTTCTTTCTTCCGGCTCTGTGAGGGGGGTGACGGATCGGCTCCGAGAACGAGCAGCTAGGCGAACCAAGTGATCAGACCCTCTGGAGCTAATGGTGTCCAGTAGCCTAAGAAGCAGAGCCCTTGAACTCAGAAGAAGTAGGTCTGCTTCTCTTCCCTCACTCCCACGATGCAGGGAGCCTGTAGCCAACAGGTCTCCCTGAAAATAATAAACCTAACAAAGTATTTTCAGAGAAACTCAGGAGAGCTCCCCTAGTGTGTGTCCAGTCTCTCTGGGCACAGAGTCTAACTGGAGTCTGGAGGAGGGGCATAGAGGGAGGAGCCAGTTCACACGCATTCAAAGTCTTATAGTGTGCCCATGCCTCCTGCGGATCCAGTCTATCCCCTATGGTCTTTTTGGAGTCCCCAGCATTCTCTAGGACGTATGAGAAAATGGTCACCCAACTATGCAACAACTTGTTCCCTAAGAGCACTTCAAACACACACAAAACATGCACTCTGTGAAACATGACTAACGAAAAGTGGAGTTGAGATTTTAACACAACTGACTACTAGAGGCACAGGTGTAGGGTGCAATCAATGGAGCAGACTTACCCACTAGGCCTATAGGAATTCCCTATGCCTCAGGACTCCCAACCCCCCACCCCCTGTTGGCCTAGTCACTCCAATAGTCAAAAGATAAGAGATGAAACAGTGCAACAACATAGCACAAAAGAGAAAACAATAAAAAAAAAAAAATGTGTGGTACCCATATTGAAGGCAAAACAAAAAGCGAAAGTTTATGGCTATAGTGGAAACATATGAAGTACATACCATAAAATAATTAAAACATAAAACATTAGTTCTGGAAAGACCCTATATACAATGCCATATTTGCATTTGCATGTTATTGTTCCACAACTGGAGATTGTTCTTTACCAAATTTCTGTTTCCGTTTAGTTGTGTCAGAAAGTATATAGAAGTTTTCTTATTTTTCTATAACCATGGTAAGCACATAAAATAGAAGTGATGTGTTGGCCTGTTACATTTCACTCCTGCAGAAGCAGTGTTAATTTTGACAAGGATTTAAAATGTAGTTTTAGTCGTAAGGGCCCTACACACTTGGCGATCTCCTTGAAAGATATGAACGATAAAATGTTCATATATTTCATTGTGTATGCAACAACGCTGAACGATGCGCAGCCCCACAATCATTAATCGTTTAAACATGCAAGCCAATTTGGACAATATCAATGTATGTAATGTCATATCGTCGAAATCGGCCATAGATATCGTCCAGTGTGTATGCTAAAAATCGGTGATGAAAAATCGGCCAACAATAATATCGTTAGTCGGTAACATCGCCCAAATCGCCAAGTGTGTAGGGTCCATTAGTCACTTACTTAAAATAGTATGTGGTCAAATTTTAGTCTTTTTTTAGTTGCTTTGTTTTAGTCAGTTTTAGTCAGGTAATCTCCATTTTCATTTTAGTCTAACTTTAGTCAATGTTTTAGTCATAACTTTTGCAAAGAGTTTAATGATACTGCAATGGGATTTTGCTGGAGAAAATTTCTCTAAAATTCCCTTGTTTGCATATCTTTAGAGATGTGTTTAATAATCTAAGCTCGGTAGGCTGAGAATGTGTTACGACGGAGTCTGATTTACCATAGTACTCCCATATAGCATATACAAATTAATGCCTCAAGTTTCTTAGAACAAATAAGTGCAATACACAATCCTATTTCTTTCCCAGCAAATATCTGTAACACTTCATTGTTCTTTAAAAATTAAAAAAATTACTTACATTGATAATTTTGACAAGGATTTTAAGTTTAGTTTTAGTCGTTTTTTTTTTGTTTGTTTTTTAAGTAAAAATGTACTTTTAGGCTAAATTTTTTGTCAACAAAATAACCACTGCTGAAGATTCCCATTCCTTTTGCACGTGCGTTTGCAAAATACGATGAGACATGAATCATACTAATGTATTGAGTTTGCAGCACTGCTCGACGAATGAGCACATATGGAACACAACTGCAATAATGTAAACAGAGTGATAGAAAAAGACTGATTTACCAAGGGTACATTAACCATTATATACTGTAGACAACTTTCCAGTGACATCACAAAGTGAAGATCCTAATGCACTCACGTGATCCAATTTTTAGAATTTCACATTGACACAACTGTCTCACCTTGATTTACTTCTGCTCTCGATGGGTTCTGGGTTTTCCTCTGCTGGGCGTCTTTAGCAAGCAAGGTGTATTTATCATCATTTCCAGTGTCCAGCTCTGATATAGTTACAGAGAGAATCCTACAGAAGTTTGCTAGCTGCTGCTGATCAAAACTCGACACTAAACTTCCGAGATTGGGTATGTCTTCTAGTTGGATCATCTCCTGAGCAGAGAACGTATGATGTGATTAAAACAGTCTCACTTCGGCATATGTATATTATACTAAAACGTAATTTGGCAAACTATAGCAATCAATAATCTCTGCTAGTCTTACAGTTTCTGAACCCCAGTTCAAGTTCAGTTAAACTGCTTCAGAACATCATTAAAACTTCGGGCCAGGTTACTATTCCCAATAGATTTCCATGTGGATAGTAGTAGTAGTAGCAGCCCAGGGGGTCCCGTGTTCTGAACTTGAACCCTTAACCCCTTCACCGCACAGGGTTTTCTCAGTAGAGCGCTCTCTTTTTTTGGCATATTCCAGCATCAGTATCACTTTTATTTGATGCAGTACTCACAAAAATGATATGCTGTTTGCTCAGACTAACGCATCACAATATAATGTAACCAAAACAGCCAAAAGAATGTTTTTTAATTTAAATTTCAATAACGTGAAAGGGAAATGTGAATGCTTTTTTTTTTTTTCTTCATAAAAACCACACAAAAGTACTTTGTGGTTCTTGCTTCGGCATTAACCACCTGTAACAAAACTGCAAAAAGCAGGATTGTGTGTGTGTGTTTTCATAACAAAATTTGCACTTGAAAAGGAGAATGTATTTTATTTTATTACCGGTATTATTATTATTTTATTTCCACTATGATGACTGAAATGTTTGTAATGTGCAGGATTAATATACCAGCCCAACAAGAAATACCATTTATTTAACTAGAAAACCTACTGCATTAAATTATATGACACTTTATTTTATTATGGCACAAAATGGTGAGCTTTAGATTCCTCCCATCTGTGAAAAACTTTTTGGGTGTTGTTTTAGTCACTGACTAAACCAGACAACACTAACAGGGCATATACATTAATAACTAAATAATTTAAAAAAGGTGCTGGATCACCTGAAAGAAAAACAAATTGTAGAAAATATGGAAGGCTTTGGAGAACATGCGAGGCACTGCAGTATTAATCTATATGTGAAGGATGAGCCAAACTAGTCCTCTGCAGTGAAGGCATTACATTTGGAACAATAGAGAGATACCTTTTTGACGCCAAGGATGTCTTCAATGAGAGTTGCTGTTTGCAGGAAGGTCTTTTTGTTGGTCATCAACGTGAACAGGAAAAGCACAAAATCGTTCCGTTCTGCCAAACGCTTGGTGACCCCTTCTGTCTATGGGAACCCCAATAACATTAGTCTAGTTTTTCATGTTGATGCAGCGAGCATAAAGAAATAATGAAGGATATTATAAATGCACTAAAATTGATCGCTAACAAAGTGGAAAAGATGTAAACATTTTTTTTTTTTAATTCTTAAAAAAAAATTACGCCATCATATTCCTGTCTTACTCCTCAGTCAGCTGAACCAGAGAAAAATGGAAAAATATATTAATACTACTACTATTACATAATGAAAGGGGAAAAAGAAATAAAAGAAAAGGAGACCACTTTTTGACAGTGCACAGAGAGGGAAGCCTGACTAAACAGTAAAGAAAAAAATCCCTCCTGAAATATAGGCAATAAACAACTATCCTTTGTTTATGACTTGTACTAACTATTTATTCTTTGTTTTTACTAGGTGAATCACTGTATAAAACATTTAGGGGGGAATTAAATTGTATGAAAAGTTGGTTGGGTGTCTGTTTTTCCTGTCTATTAGAAAACAGACACCCAATTGACTTTTCAAACAATTGAATACCCCCCTTAGCATCATTCATGATTAACATTTATTTATTCCACTGTGCTTAACAATTGGGAACAAAACAGCAATATACAGACTGGGTAATAACAGTCAGGTAATAGGCATTAAATGAAGAGAAGATGCCAGGAGGTTGAGGGAAAGAATGAGGTCACTGCCGGAAGAAGAGCATACTACAGTATTTCATGTCGGATCTTGCCAACCTTGTCCTTGAAGTAGGAAGCAAGATATTGGGCACTGATGACAATATTTGCGATAGGTGTGGGAGGGGATAGAAGATATTGAAATGGGATAAACGAAATAAAAAAAAGTTTGATGTTAGAAACATGAGCAGAGATGAGAGACTGGAAGTATGTTTGTCGATTTCAATAGGAATGGTAGATAGATGAGAAGAAAGTCATACAAAGCACAGGATTAACGCCAATGACATTCGATTTAAAAACAACACATCTTCAAAGACATTTGCGTAGTGTCATGGCTGACACCATGTGTGAATTAGCCAAGCGCTATTTTTAGGCCTGGGTCTTAGATGTGGTACAGCAATATCAGGAGAAGAGAATGTTGAAATTGGTGAGAAAAGTTGTTGCATAGAGGTGTTCTAATTACCAAATAAGGGGTTACATGGAGTCCTTGTAGCGCTCAATAGCAGATAGGTTAAAAGTAATAGTAGAAAGCTTACAGATAACATACCTCCCAACTTTCTTCTTAATGAAAGAGGGACACACGCGCAGCATTTTAGCCAGTGAGGGGGCATGACCAGCGCTCTGTGAGCTGCTGGCATGCCCCCTCTCCTCCTGTCTCCACTGAATAGACGCCTAGCAGAGCAGCAAGTGCAGGAGCCTCCCAACTGCGCCCCCCCCCCCCCCCACGCGGGATACTGTGGCCCGCAAGTGGGACAGCCCCCCAAAAAACGGGACTGTCCCGCGAATATTGGGACAGTTGGGAAGTATGAGATAATGTAATGATCTGATAGAGGGAAAGGAGTGTTAAGGAAATCAGAAAGAGTGTAGTCATTGGGAGAGGACAAGAGAGGAGGTTCGAGAGAGAGGATTGGAGGCACATGGAGAATGGCTAATTAATGGCAATATTGAGCTCAGCCATGATGGTGATGGCAATGTCAGAGGATAAGAAATAAGGGAGCCAGGCAGAGAAATATAGTCTTTAGTAACAGACTGCTTGGCCAGCAACATTTATTTTAACAGGTATTGTTCAACGAATGCCATTAATTCAGCACTCCTTTACAAAAAGATCTTTACACACATGCACCTATCATAGACATATGCAAATTGCTTTACAGACAACTAGTAAATCCACTTTATTACAGGGCAACAAACCTGACACTATTGACAGGTGTGTCCCATCTCAACTAGATAATTGGGATACTTAGAAGAAAGCACGCTATAAGTACATTGTGTACTGCAAGTAAGAAACGCTTAGTTGCAATAACCCGACCCGTGTGTGATACAGAATCTGTCTCATCATTCAGAAACTAATGTACAAGGACCTGAAAATGTTAATACATAATCCAATGGGTTCTATGCCAAGTTTCAGAAAGTAACTTCTAGGAGCAGAGATATTATGAGGAATGGTAGCATCCAGATTAAAACATTTTAAAAGCAGTCTTGGATAAAAAAACAACAACAAACTGTCTCTAGTTACTCACAGACAGTGAGTAACTAGAGAAATGTACCAGTTCCCAGTGCTGGTAAAAGGTAAGACTACCCCCTAGACAAAGAGGGTGGAGAGAGCGAGACACTCCATTATATATGTTTATAACAAAAAAAATAAGAATTTACTTACCGATAATTCTATTTCTCGTAGTCCGCAGTGGATGCTGGGAACTCCGTAAGGACCATGGGGAATAGCGGCTCCGCAGGAGACAGGGCACATCTAAAGAAAGCTTTAGGATCACCTGGTGTGCACTGGCTCCTCCCCCTATGACCCTCCTCCAAGCCTCAGTTAGGATACTGTGCCCGGACGAGCGTACACAATAAGGAAGGATTTTGAATCCCGGGTAAGACTCATACCAGCCACACCAATCACACTGTACAACTTGTGATCTGAACCCAGTTAACAGTATGATAATAGAGAAGCCTCTATAAAAGATGGCTCACTACAATAATAACCCGAATTTTTTGGTAACAATAATTATGTACCAGTATTGCAGACAATCCGCACTTGGGATGGGCGCCCAGCATCCACTACGGACTACGAGAAATAGAATTATCGGTAAGTAAATTCTTATTTTCTCTGACGTCCTAGTGGATGCTGGGAACTCCGTAAGGACCATGGGGATTATACCAAAGCTCCCAAACGGGCGGGAGAGTGCGGATGACTCTGCAGCACCGAATGAGAGAACTCCAGGTCCTCCTCAGCCAGGGTATCAAATTTGTAGAATTTTACAAACGTATTTGCTCCTGACCAAGTAACTGCTCGGCAAAGTTGTAAAGCCGAGACCCCTCGGGCAGCTGCCCAAGATGAGCCCACCTTCCTTGTGGAGTGGGCATTTTAAGATTTTTGGCTGTGGCAGGCCTGCCACAGAATGTGCAAGCTGAATTGTACTACAAATCCAACGAGCAATCGTCTGCTTAGAAGCAGGAGCACCCAGTTTGTTGGGTGCATACAGGATAAACAGCGAGTCAGATTTTCTGACTCCAGCCGTCCTGGAAACATATATTTACAGGGCCCTGACCACGTCAAGCAACTTGGAATCCTCCAAGTCCTTAGTAGCCGCAGGTACCACAATAGGTTGCTTCATGTTAAATGCAGAAACCACCTTAGGTAGAAATTGAGGACAAGTCCTCAATTCTGCCCTGTCAGAATGAAATATTAAATAAGGGCTTTTATATGATAAAGCCGCCAATTCTGACACACGCCTGGCTGAAGCCAGGGCTAACAGCATCGTCACCTTCCATGTGAGATATTTTAAGTCCACAGTGGTGAGTGGTTCAAACCAATGTGACTTTAGGAAACTCAACACAACATTGAGATCCCAAGGTGCCACTGGAGGCACAAAAGGAGGCTGTATATGCAGTACCCCTTTTACAAATGTCTGAACTTCAGGCACTGAAGCCAGTTCCTTTTGGAAGAAAATCGACAGGGCCGAAAATTGAACCTTAATGGACCCTAATTTTAGGCCCATAGACAGTCCTGTTTGCAGGAAATGGAGGAAACGACCCAGTTGAAATTTCTCTGTAGGGGCCTTCTTGGCCTCCCACCACGCAACATATTTTCGC
The DNA here is from genome assembly GCF_028390025.1 of Pseudophryne corroboree. Taxonomy (NCBI): domain Eukaryota; kingdom Metazoa; phylum Chordata; class Amphibia; order Anura; family Myobatrachidae; genus Pseudophryne; species Pseudophryne corroboree. The sequence continues at coordinate 403,836,143 of NC_086446.1, forward strand.
CAAATGCGGTGATAATGTTTTGCGGTTACGTCCTTCCTGGCCTTGACCAGGGTAGGGATGACTTCATCTGGAATGCCTTTTTCCTTCAGGATCCGGCGTTCAACCACCAAGCCGTCAAACGCAGCCGCGGTAAGTCTTGGAACAAACAAGGCCCCTGCTGGAGCAGGTCCTTTCTTAGAGGTATAGGCCACGGTTCGTCCGTGAGCATCTCTTGAAGTTCCGGATACCAAGTTCTTCTTGGCCAATCCGGAGCCACGAGTATCGTTCTTACTCCCCTTTGCCGTATAATTCTCAGTACTTTTGGTATGAGAGGCAGAGGAGGGAACACATACACTGACTGGAACACCCACGGTGTTACCAGAGCGTCCACAGCTATTGCCTGAGGGTCTCTTGACCTGGCGCAATATCTGTCCAGTTTTTTGTTGAGGCGGGACGCCATCATATCCACCTTTGGTTTTTCCCAACGGTTCACAATCATGTGGAAGACTTCTGGATGAAGTCCCCACTCTCCCGGGTGTAGATCGTGTCTGCTGAGGAAGTCTGCTTCCCAGTTGTCCACTCCCGGAATGAACACTGCTGACAGTGCTATCACATGATCTTCCGCCCAGCGAAGAATCCTTGCAGCTTCTGCCATTGCCCCCCTGCTTCCCGTGCCGCCCTGTCTGTTTACGTGGGCGACTGACGTGATGTTGTCCGATTGGATCAATACCGCCTGACCCTGAAGCAGGGGTTTCGCTTGACTTAGGGCATTGTAAATGGCCCTTAGTTCCAGAATGTTTATATGAAGAGATGTCTCCAGGCTTGACCATAAGCCCTGGAAATTCCTTCCCTGTGTGACTGCTCCCCAGCCTCGCAGGCTGGCATCCGTGGCCACCAGGACCCAGTCCCGAATGCCGAATCTGCGGCCCTCTAGAAGATGAGCACTCTGCAACCCCCACAGGAGGGATACCCTTGTCCCCGGTGACAGGGTTATCCGCTGAAGCATCTGAAGATGCGACCCGGACCATTTGTCCAGTAGGTTCCACTGGAAAGTCTTGCGTGGAATCTGCCGAATGGGATTGCTTCGTAGGAAGCCACCATTTTTACCCAGAACCCTTGTGCATTGATGCACTGAGACTTGGTTCGGTTTTAGGAGGTTCCTGACTAGCTCGGATAACTCCCTGGCTTTCTCCTCCGGGAGAAAACACCTTCTTTCTGGACTGTGTCCAGGATCATCCCTAGGAACAGAAGACAAGTCGTCGGAACCAGCTGCGATTTTGGAATATTGAGAATCCAATCGTGCTGCCGCAACACTACCTGAGATAGTGCTACACCGACTTCCAAGTGTTCCCTGGATCTTACCCTTATCAGGGAATCGTCCAAGTAAGGGATAACTAAAATTTCCTTCCTTCGAAGGGATATCATTTCGGCCATTACCTTGGTAAAGACCCGGGGTGCCGTGGACCATCCCTACGGCAGCGTCCGAACTGATAGTGACAGTTCTGTACCATAACCTGAAATACCCTTGGTGAGAAGGGTAAATTTTGACATGAAGGTAAGCATCCTTGATGTCCCGAGACATCATGTAGTCCCCTTCTTCCAGGTTTGCGATCACTGCTCTGAGTGACTCAATTTTGAATTTGAACCTCTGTATGCAAGTGTTCAAAGATTTTAGATTTTAGATTTTAAAATCGGTCTCACCGAGCCGTCTGGCTTCGGTACCACAATAGTGTGGAATAATACCCCGTTCCCTGTTGCAGGAGGGGTATCTTGATTATCACCTGCTGGGAATACAGCTTGTGAATGGTTTCCAAAACTGCCTCCCTGTCAGCGGGAGACGTCGGTAAAACAGACCTTTGGAAACGGCGAGGGGGATACGTCTCGAATTCCAATTTGTACCCCTGAAATATTACCTGAAGGATCCAGGGGTCTACTTGCGAGTGAGCCCACTGCGCACTGAAATTCATTGAGAACGGGACCCCACCGTGCCTGAACTTGTAAAGCCCTAGCGTCATACTGAGGGCTTGGCAGAGGCGGAAAAGAGTTTCTGTTCCTTGGAACTGGCTGATCTCTGCAGCCATTTTCCTCTCCCTCTGTCACGAGCAGAAAAGAGGAACCCTTTTGTCCGCTTGCCAACCAGGACTGCGCCTGATAATACGGCGTCTTATTTTGAGAGGCGACCTGGGGTACATCCCCTTTTTTGTTAAGGCAATACTTCCAAATGCCGTTTGGAATCCGCATCACCTGACCACTTTACTGGTATAATTGGACAACGCACTTATACTTGATGCCAGTCGGCAAATATTCCGCTGTGCATCATGCATATATAGAAATGCATCTTTTAATTGCTCTATAGGCAATAATATACTGTCCTTATCTAGGATATCAAATTTCCAGTCAGGGAATCCGACCACGCCAACCCAGCACTGCACATCCAGGCTGAGGCGATTGCTGGTCGCAGTATAACACCAGTATGTGTGTAAATACATTTTAGGATACCCTCCTGCTTTCTATCAGCAGGATCCCTAAGGGCGGCCATCTCCAGAGAGGGTAGAGCCCTTGTTCTTACAAGCGTGTGAGCGCCTTATCCCCCATAGGGGGTGTTTCCCAACGCACCCTAACCTCTGGCGGGAAAAGGTATACTGCCAATAACTTTTTAGAAATTATCAATTGTTATCGGGGGGAAACCCACGCATCATCACACACCTCATTTTATTTCTCAGATTCAGGAAAACTACAGGAAGTTTTTCCTCACCAAACATAATAATACCCCTTTTTTTGGTGGTATTTATATTATCAGAAGAGTGTAAACTTTTTCCATTGCCTCAATCATGCAATGTGTGGCCCTATTGGAAATCACGGTTGTCTCTTCACCGTCGACACAGGAGTCAGTATCCGTGTCGGCGTCTGTATCTGAGGTAACGGGCGCTTTAGAGCCCCTGTATGAGACGTCTGGACATGCACAAGCTGAGTAGCCGGCTGTCTCATGTCAACCACTGTCTTTTATACAAAGCTGACACTGTCACGCAATTTCAACAGTACATCCACTCAGGTGTCGACCCCCCAGGGGGTGACAACACTATTACAGACACTCTACTCCGTCTCCTCATCATTTTTCTCCTCATACATGTCGACACAAACGTACCGACACACAGCACACACACAGGGAATGCTCTGATAGAGGACAGGACCCCACTAGCCCTTTGGGGAGACAGAGGGAGAGTTTGCCAGCACACACCAGAGCGCTATATATATATATATACAGGGATAACCTTATATAAGTGTTTTTCCCTTTATAGCTGCTGTATTGTTTATACTGCGCCTAATTTGTGCCCCCCTCTCTTTTTTAACCCCTTTCTGTAGTGTAGTGACTGCAGGGGAGAGCCAGGGAGCTTCCCTCCAACTGAGCTGTGAGGGAAAATGGCGCCAGTGTGCTGAGGAGATAAGGACGCCGAGAAAGGGGCGGAGCCTATCATCCGTTTTCTTGTATGTTTTGGCAGGGGTTAAATGCATCCATATAGCCCAGGAGTTATATGTGATGCATTTATTTTAGCCATAAAAGGTTTTCTATCGATTTATTGCGTCTCAGGGCGCTGCCCCCCCAGCGCCCTGCACCCTCAGTGACCGGAGTGTGAAGTGTGCTGAGAGCAATGGCGCACAGCTGCGGTGCTGTGCGCCTACCTTTATCTGAAGACAGGAAAGTCTTCTGCCGCCGATTTTTCCGGACCTCTTCGCTCTTCTGGCTCTGTAAGGGGGCCGGCGGCGCGGCTCCGGTGACCCATCCAGGCTGAACCTGTGATCGTCCCTCTGGAGCTAATGTCCAGTAGCCTAAGAAGCCCAATCCACTCTGCACGCAGGTGAGTTCGCTTCTTCTCCCCTTAGTCCCTCGATGCAGTGAGCCTGTTGCCAGCAGGTCTCACTGAAAATAATAAACCTAAACTAAAACTTTCACAAAGAGCTCAGGAGAGCCCCTAGTGTGCACCCTTCTCGTCGGGCACAGAAAATCTAACTGAGGCTTGGAGGAGGGTCATAGGGGGAGGAGCCAGTGCACACCAGGTGATCCTAAAGCTTTCTTTAGATGTGCCCTGTCTCCTGCGGAGCCGCTATTCCCCATGGTCCTTACGGAGTTCCCAGCATCCACTAGGACGTCAGAGAAATAAGAATTTACTCACCGGTAATTCTATTTCTCGTAGTCCGTAGTGGATGCTGGGAACTCCGTAAACCATGGGGAATAGACGGGCTCCGCAGGAGACTGGGCACTCCAAAAGAAAGATTAGGTACTATCTGGTGTGCACTGGCTCCTCCCTCTATGCCCCTCCTCCAGACCTCAGTTAGGGAAACTGTGCCCGGAAGAGCTGACACAACAAGGAAAGGATTTGGAATCCAGGGTAAGACTCATACCAGCCACACCAATCACACTGTACAACTTGTGATAATCATACCCAGTTAACAGTATGAACAACAACTGAGCCTCATTTAACGGATGGCTCATAACAATAACCCTTTAGTTAAGCAATAACTTCATACATGTATTGCAGAGAGTCCGCACTTGGGACGGGCGCCCAGCATCCACTACGGACTACGAGAAATAGAATTACCGGTGAGTAAATTCTTATTTTCTCTGACGTCCTAGTGGATGCTGGGAACTCCGTAAGGACCATGGGGATTATACCAAAGCTCCCAAACGGGCGGGAGAGTGCGGATGACTCTGCAGCACCGCATGAGCAAACTCAAGGTCCTCCTCAGCCAGGGTATCAAACATGTAGAACTTAGCAAACTTGTTTGACCCCGACCAAGTAGCAGCTCGGCAAAGCTGTAAAGCCGAGACCCCTCGGGCAGCCGCCCAAGAAGAGCCCACCTTCCTTGTGGAATGGGCTTTCACCGATTTTGGATGCGGCAATCCAGCCGCAGAGTGAACCCGCTGAATCGTGCTATAGATCCAGCGAGCAATAGTCTGCTTCGAAGCAGGAGCGCCAACCTTGTTGGCTGCATACAGAATAAACAGCGAGTCAGACTTTCTGACTCCCGCTGTTCTGGAAACATAAATTTTCAAAGCCCGGACTACGTCCAGCAACTTGGAATCCTCCAAGTCCCTAGTAGCCGCAGGCACCACAATAGGCTGGTTCAAAGGAAATGATGATACCACCCTAGGGAGAAATTGGGGACGAGTCCTCAATTCTGCCCTGTCCATATGGAAGATCAGATAAGGGCTTTTACATGACAAAACCGTCAATTCTGACACACGCCTAGCCGAAGCTAAGGCCAATAGCATGACCACTTTCCACGTGAGATATTTTAGCTCTACGGTCTTAAGTGGCTCAAACCAGTGGGATTTCAGGAAATCCAACACAACGTTAAGATCCCAAGGTGCCACCGGTGGCACAAAAGGAGGCTGAATATGCAGCACCCCCGGAACAACGTCTGAACTTCAGGCAGTGAAGCCAGTTCTTTTTGAGAGAAAATGGATAGGGCCGAAATCTTGACCTTTATGGATCCTAATTTTAGGCCCATAGTCACTCCTGACTGTAGGAAGTGCAGGAATCGACCCCGCTGGAATTCCTCTGTAGGGCCTTCCCGGCCTCACACCAAGCAACCTATTTTCGCTATATACAGTGAAAAAGTCTTGCTGTCACGTCTTTCCTAGCCTTTATCAGCGTAGGAATAACTGCATCCGGAATGCCCTTTTCCGCTATGATCCGGCGTTCAACCGCCATGCCGTCAAATGCAGCCGCGGTAAGTCTTGGAACAGACAGGGCCCCTGTTGCAACATGTCCTGTCTGAGAGGCAGAAGCCCTGAGTCCACTGAGAGCATTTCTTGCAGCTCCGGGTACCGAGTCCTTCTTGGCCCATTCGGAGCAAAGAATATTGTTCTCACTCCTCCTTTTATTACAATTCTCAGCCCTTGGGTATGAGAGAAAGAGGAGGGAATACATAGACCGACTGGAACACCCACGGTGTTACTAGTGCGACCACAGCCATCACCTGAGGGTCCCTTGACCCGGCTTAAAACCTTTTTTAGCTTTTTATTGAGGTGGGACGCCATCCAGTCCACCTGAGGCAGTTCCCATCAATTTGCAAACTGCGTGAAGACTTCCTGATGTAGTCCCCACTTTCCCGGGTGGAGGTCGTGCCTGCTGAGGAAGTCTGCTTCCCAGTTGTCCACTCCCGGAATGAACACTGCTGACAGTGCGCTTACTTGATTCTCCGCCCAGCGAAGAATTCGGGTGGCTTCTACCCTCGCCACCCTGCTCTTTGTGCCGCCTTGGCGGTTTACACGAACCCCTGCGGTCTGACTGGATCAGAACCGGTTGGTCGCGAAGCAGGATCTCCGCTTGACTTAGGGCGTTGTATATGGCCCTTAGTTCCAGGATATTGATGTGAAGGCAAGTCTGTTGACTTGATCAGAGACCTTGGAAATTTCTTCCCTGTGTAACTGCCCCCCACCCTCGGAGGCTTGCATCCGTGGTCACCAGGATCTAGTCTTGAATGCCGAATCTGCGGCCCTCGAGAAGGTGAGCACTCTGCAGCCACCACAGGAGAGACACCCTGGCCCTGGGGGATAGGGTGATTAACCGATGCATCTGAAGAGGTTATCCGGAACCACTTGTCCAGTAAGTCCCATTGGAAGGTCCTCGCATGGAACCTGCCTTAGGGGATGGCCTCGTATGATGCCACCATCCTTCCCAGGACTCGAGTGCAGTGATGCACTGACACCTGTTTTGGTTTTAATAGATTCCTGACCAGTGTCATGAGCTCCTGAGCTCTCTCTATCGGGAGATAAACCCTTTTCTGGTCTGTGTCTAGGATCGTGCCTAGGAGAGGCAGATGAGCTGTAGGAACCAACTGCGACTTTGGAATATATAGAATCCAGCCGTGTTGCCGTTACACTTCCAGAGAAAGTGATACGCTGTTCAGCAACTGCTCTCTTGATCTCGCTTGTATGAGGAGATCGTCCAAGTACGTGATAATAGTGACACCTTGCTTCCGCAGGAGCACAATCATATCCGCCATTACCTTGGTTATGACAATCCCGTACCGCAATTCTGAGGTACGCCTAATGAGGTGGATAAATGGGGACATGAAGGTATGCATCCCTTATGACCCGATTCACGATAAAGTCTCCCTCTTTTTAGGCTTGCCCTGACCGCTCATAGCGATTCCATCTTGAACTTGAACCTTCTCAGGTATATATGTTCAGGGATTTTTAATTCAATATGGGTATGACCGAACCGTCTGGTTTCGGGATTACAACATGGTCGAATAATAACACCCTCTTGTTGAAGGAGGGGACCCTTGACCACCACCTGTTAAAGATACAATTTGTGAATTGCAGTTAACTCTTGGGGGGAAGCCCGCAGTGCCGTCGGTGAGGCGGCATCTTCTCACAGTCCAGTTTGTATCCCTGAGACACAATATCTATTGCCCAGGGACCTAACAGGGAGTGAACCCACTTGTGGCTGAACTTACGAAGGCGTGTCCCCACCGGGCCTAGCTCCACCTGTGGAGCCCCAGCGGCATAGGTGGATTTTTGTAGGGGCCGGGGAGGACTTCTGTTCCTGGGAACTAGCTGTGTTGATCCCGGCTCTGACAAGAAAGGACGCACCTCAGACTTTCTTGTTTCTTTATTCGAAAGGCTGCATTTAATAATGTCGTGCTTTCTTAGGCTGTGCAGGAATATAAGGCAAACTAGCAGAATTACCAGCTATAGCTGTGGAGACAGGCCCGAGAACCCTTCTCCACACAATCCTCAGCCTTCCATATGCCTCTTAAGTCGGCATCATCTGTCCAATGCATATTCTACAGGACACGTCAAGCAGAGATCGACATGGCTTTGACTCTAGGACCCAGTATATTCATGTCTCTTTGGGCATGCTTTATAACTATATATCTATCACTTAAGACAGCATCTTTAATATATTTACTAGGGTCTCAATCTCTGCTGATAAGGTACCTGTCCACGCTGCCACAGCGCTATAAACCCATGCCGACACAATCGCCGGTCTGGGTAGTATACTAGAATGTGCACGCTATCTGCAGGATCCCTGAGAATAGCAAGTGCTACCGTCTGTGCAAACAGGACACCCTAGGGGAAGATTCTCAACACATCCTGGCCCTAGTGGGGAAAGGATACAGCCTGAGAATTCTCTTGTGGGAAGCTGCAGTCTCTTGTCTGGAGATTCACGCTCTTTTTCCTCATGAGAGGAGGGAAATTTACCTCAGCATTCTTCCCCTTAAACATGTGTACTCTCGTGTCAGGGACAGATGAATCATCAGTGATATGCAAATCATCTTTTATTACAATATCATATATTGAATACCTTCTAGCCATCTTGGCTGTAACTTTGCATTATTGTAGTCGACAGTGGAGTTAAACTCCGTGTCGATACCAGTGTTTGTTATTTTGGATAGTGAGCATTGTGAGACTCTGAAGGTCTCTGTGACATAGGGACAGACATGGGTAGATTTCCTGTCTGTTCCCTAACCATTTGTGCAATAAATTCACCTTAGCACTTACACATATCCAAACAGGTGTCGGCGTTGTCGACGGAGACACCCTCTCACACACATATCCGCTCTATCACCTCCTTAGAGGAGCCTTTTACCTCAGACATGTCGACACACGCGTACCGACACACCACACACACAGGGGGATGCTCTATTTGAAGACAGTTCCCCCACAAGGCCCTTTGGAGAGACAGAGAGAGAGTATGCCAGCACACACCCCAGCGCTATATAACCCAGGGATTACACTACAACTCATTGTTTACCCAGTAGCTGCTGTATATACAATTTTTGCGCCTAAATTTATGTGCCCCCCCCCCTCTCTTTTCACCCTTTGTGTACCAGGATACTGCAGGGGAGAGCCTGGGGAGCTTCTTTCCAGCGGAGCTGTGAAGAGAAAATGGCGCTGGTGTGCTGAGGAAGAAGGCCCCGCCCCCTCAGCGGCGGGCTTCTGTCCTGTTTCTGACCAAAAATGGCGGGGGTTTTACACATATACAGTCACAGACTGTATTATGTGTATTTTTATGCCAAAGGTATTTTTATTGCTGCCCAGGGCGCGCGCCCCCCCCCCCCCCCCCCCCCCCCCCCAGCGCCCTGCACCCTACAGTGACCGGAGTGTGTGGTGTGCAGTGGGAGCAATGGCGCACAGCTGCGGTGCTGTGCGCTACCTTAATGAAGACAGGAGTCTTCTGCCGCCGATTTCATCGCTTCTCTTCTATCTTCTGGCTCTGCAAGGGGGACGGCGGCACGTCTCCGGGAACGGACGATCGAGGTCAGGCCCTGTGTTCGAACCCTCTGGAGCTAATGGTGTCCAGTAGCCTAAGAAGCACAAGCTAGTTGCAAGCAGGTAGGTTTGCTTCTCTCCCCTCAGTCCCACGTAGCAGTGAGTCTGTTGCCAGCAGATCTCACTGAAAATAAAAAACCTAACAAATACTTTCTTTCTAGCAAGCTCAGGAAAGCCCACTAGGAGCACCCAGCTCTGGCCGGGCACAGATTCTAACTGAGGTCTAGAGGAGGGGCATAGAGGGAGGAGCCAGTGCACACCAGATAGTACCTAATCTTTCTTTTGGAGTGCACAGTCTCATGCGGAGCCCGTCTATTCTCCATGGTCCTTACGGAGTTCCCAGCATCCACTAGGACGTCAGAGAAATATATAATTAAATTCAGAAAATGACTACACACAAATAGTTTAAATATATACAGTGCATCCAGAAAGTATTCCCAGCTCTTGACTTTTTTCACATTTAGGGGTATATGCAATTACCGGCGAATGCAATTTTTCGGACGTTTTTTAATTCGACACAACTCGACCGTCGAATTCCGGCAAGTGGGTGCCGGAATTCAACATATTCAATAAAAAATGGATTCGACAGTCCCGCTGTCGAAAAACTGCCGATTTGATGGATTTTGATCTGATTTTTTAAAAACGGAAAAAACTGGGAAAAAAATTGCGTGGGGTCCCCCCTCCAAAGCATAACCAGCCTCGGGCTCTTCGAGCCGGTCCTGGTTCTAAAAATCCGGGGGGGGACCGAACGTCGTGTCAACATATGTGTGTGTGTCGACATGTATGTAATAAAGTTGTACTTTCAAGGTGTGCGTGTCCTGTTTTTATTTGGGTATTTTTTTTCCAGTAGTACTACACGTCCCAGCAAGCCTCCCCGCAAGCTGGTACTTGGAGAACCACAAGTACCAGCATGCGGGAGAAAAACGGGCCCGCTGGTACCTGTAGTTCTACTGGAAAAAAAATACCCAAATAAAAACAGGACACGCACACCTTGAAAGTACAACTTTATTACATACATGTCGACACACACACATACCTATGTTGACACGACGTTCGGTCCACTTGTCCAAGTAGAATCCACGGTGTACCTGTGAATAAAATTATACTCCCCTCAATCCAGTGTCCGGATCTTTTAAAATAATCTTCGTACTTGGCAAAACAACAAAACGAACACCCGGACCAAACGGACTGAAAGGGGTCCCATGTTTACACATGGGACCCCTTTCCACGAATGCCGGGACCCCACGTGACTGCTGTCACAGAAAGGTCCCTTCAGCCAATCAGTCCTGAAAGCAAATGCATAACTGGTGGAGGCCCGCACCATCAGGCTGATGGCTTATCTTCTGTTCTAGAAGCCGGTCCTCTGGTTGCCCAATGCTTTTTAGTCTTACCAGACCTGATATACTGGGACTGTTTGCTATCACCCTTTCCTTTTGCCTTTCCGTGAGACTGAAAGGGAAGTTGGAATTTTAGGCTTAACTTTGTAAGTAGAAGGAAACAACTTTCTTGGAGTCTGCTTCTGACTCCAAAATATTGGTTAACTCTTTACCAAAGAGAATATCTCCAGTAAAAGGTAACGACTCTAAAACTTTCTGGGATTCTGAATCAGCTTTCCAGGTGCGCAGACAAAACTGCTATGCGAGCGGCTACTGTTGCGGCTGATGTTTGAAAGGCAATAGTACCCTTGTCTAAGGCTGCTTCTTCCAAGAATATTGAGCCTGTTTGATATGTGCCACATGGGATTTCTGCTCTCTAGAGCTCATTTAAAATGTTCCTTCCAATGCGTCTGCCCAGGCAGCCACTGCTTTAGCCATCCAGGCGGAGACCATGGCTTGTCTAATGATTGCCCCAGACAGGGAAGAAATGGTTTTTTTTTTAGCAAACCATCGACTCTCCCATCCGTGACATCATTTAATGATGTTGAAGGCAGAAGTCATGTAGATTTTCGCACTAAGCGAATCTCATGCGTATCTACTTTAGGGGCTGCCTCCATCTTTAAACAGTCTCCAGTTGGAAAAAGATAATTGGAATTCCATTTCCTAGGAATTCTAAATTTCTAACTGGGCGTAGCCCAAGCCTCTTCCATAATATCCGTCAGCTGTTCTGATCCAGGAAACTCAGTCTTAATTGTTTTGGGACGTTTAAATACAGGTGCCTTGGATCTTAACACAGGCTCTGCCGATTCCTCTAAGGATAAAATGGATTTTATTGCAGTAATCAACTCAGATATGCCCACTGAGCTGAGACCTTCTTCCTCATCCTCATATGCAGAACCAGAGTGTAATGAGTTTTCGTCCTCTGATGAATCATCAGAAACATGTGTAGACTGTGAAGATGTTGTTTTGTGTCTAAATGATTTACTTACCACTGGCTTTTCAGTCTGTTTCTGTTGAGAGGCTACTGCTTCCTCTGCTGGAAATGATAAACCACAAGTGGAATGCTGCACATAAGGGTTAATAGTGTAACCTATCGCTGGTACAGAAGTTGGAATTATCCGCTCAGCTATACTGGATAATGTCTGTGCAAACATAGCCCATGGGGGATCAACTTGCACCTGCGTCTGCCTTTAATTTTTCAAGAGACCTTGGTGAAAGCTAAAACAGTGGGCACACAACCCATCCTGACCCAGATCATGAGAGGTTAACACAGCTTTACATGACAAACATGATATGAGTGTCGGTGCTGCTGCGAGTGTATTTTCCTCACCTTTGCCGCTCTTAGACATGATAAATAATCAGATACTTTCACAGTGTAATACATAATTTGTGACTGTAATAACTTTAAAATGTGTTAAAGTAACATACAATCCGACCCTACCCTGCTTAGCACCAGAGAAAGCAGAGAAAACTGACAGAATTTATAGCAAAGTCAGCAATCAGACTAGCAGTCAGTCACAGGTTATACATTAGCATAATAAGCAATATGAGCATATATTCAACTACAGATACAGTTCAAGTATGTAGGAGAAACATATTACTGCATTACTTTATAAAAAAGTTTTAACCATTATTCAGACGCATAGCGAAAGAAACCACAGTATTATCATCAAACTCCTATGCATTATGCACTTATCCAACTATTCTTACTTAAAGGTAGATAGAGACTTAGTGCTGTATAGCCCGTACTCAGGATCAATCAAAACGTTTGCGAACGCTGAGTGGATCCAGACGCTATACGTGTACGCCGCCGCTCCGTGTACCTATAGTGAACACAGACGCCTAAGTGAACAGTGCCGCACCAGTCACACAGCCGCCTATGCTGCGACTGGGTCCCTTAGTACACAGCGTCTTGGTCGGAAGCGGGAATTCAGTTTATGGCGGGAGACTCAGAGGAAACTGGTCATGAACCGGGGGGAGGGGTGACAAGGGGAGCGTCTGACTCCCAACTGCTTACCGCAGCCTCATGCTAATCCTGGAGCCTATGATCCCTAAGGCCTAGGGCTGGTGCACTCTCGGTGCAGCCACATCAGCAACTGTTTGGTAGTCTCCACCCAAACAGTGTGGCTGTGTCAGTCTTCCCACTCTAAGCGGAACCGATGCCTTACCTTCCTCCCGTGCTCTGGCCACAGCCTGGTAACGTCTGCTGGACCTGCTAGTTTTATCCGACACAGGCGCAGCCGAAACAGCACTGTACTCGAGGGTAAGCGTTGTTGTGACCCGGTGGGGAGTTGTTGGAGCCACTCTTTCTAAGGTACATATAAGGCGCAGTTTAGAAAGATCACTCAGAAAAAAATAGTAAGACTATAAGAATAAAATAAAAAAAGCTTATGGCTGCTAAAAACCAGCAGCCCTCAAACCATGGTCCAGCTCCTACCGCACCAAACAAAAAACTGATTTGCATGATCCAGGAGGCGTGGTTATATAGGGAGAGAGCCCACTGCATGCTGGGAGGCCAGAAAGCTTTGACCGATTGGTGCAAGATCCGCTGTCGCTCAACCATATACCAATGTATCCTGTGGATACCCTGTGGATCCTGCAGGAGGAGAATAAAAACCTAAGAAATCACATGTACATAAATATTCACAGCCTTTGCTCAATACTTTATTGATGCACCTTTGGCAGCAATTACAGCCTCAAGTCTTTTTGAATATGATGCCACCAGCTTGGCACACCTATCTTTGGGCAGTTTCGCCTATTTCTCTTTGCAGCACCTCCCAAGCTCCATCAGGTTGGATGGGAAGCGTCGGTGCCCAGCCATTTTCAGATCTCTCCAGAGATGTTCAATCGGATTCAAGTCTGGGCTCTGGCTGGGCCACTCAAGGACATTCACAGAGTAGTCCTGAAGCCACTTCTTTCATATTTTGGCTATGTGCTTAGGGTCGTTGTCCTGCTAAAAGATGAACCGGTGCACCAGTCTGAGGTCAAGAGCGCTCTGGAGCAGGTTTTCATCCAGGACGTCTCTGTACATTGTTGTATTCATCTTTCCGTCTATCCTGACTAGTCTCCCAGTTCCTGCCGCTGAAAAACATCCCCACAGCATGATGCTGCCACCACCATGCTTCACTGTATGGATGGTATTGGCCTGGTGATGAGCAGTGCCTGGTTTCCTCCAAACAGGACGCCTGGCATTCACGCCAAAGAGTTCAATCTTTGTCTCATCAGACCAGAGTATTTTGTTTCTCATGGTCTGAGGTGTATTCTCGCAAACTCCAGGTGGGCTGCCATGTGCTTTTTACTAAGGAGTGGCTTCTGTCTGGCCACTCTACCATACAGGCCTGATTGGTGGATTGCTGCAGATGGTTGTCTTTCTGGAAGGTTCTCCTCTCTCCACAGAGGAATGTTGTAGCTCTGACAGAGACCATCGGGTTTTGGTCACCTCCCTGACTAGGGCCCTTCTACCCCCGATCGCTCAGTTTGGACGGACGGCCAGCTCTAGGAAGAGTCCTTGTGGTTCCGAACTTCTTCCATTTACGGATGATGGAGGCTACTGTGCTCATTGGAGCCTTCAAAGCAGCAGATATTATTCCGTACCCTGCTTCAGATTTGTGCCTCGAGGTCTATAGACAATTCCTTTGACTTCATGCTTGGTTTGTGCTCAGACATGCACTGTCAAGTGCAATGTGAACGAGTAAGCCAGGACGATGCGACCTGGGACCCGTTCACAGCGATGAACAGCCAGCGATTGGATATAGTAATTTCTGAGGTTGAAAAAAAGACAAATTTGTCCATCGAGTTGAACCCGTTTGTGATCTCCTACACTAATATTTTAAAACTAATATTAACTGTGGTGAATGTTTAGCTGTTATGTCCATACGTCTTTTATTTATTTTTATTTTTACTTTAGTGCATGATTTACCCCCATAACCCTGTATATTAGGAATTAACTCCTGTATATTAGTAATTTATCTAGCCCATTCTTAAAAGTAACGATCGAGTCCGCCATTACAGGTTGAGTATCCCTTATCCAAAGTGCTTGGGACCAGAGGTATTTTGGATATGGGATTTTTCCATATTTTGGAATAATTGCATACCATAATGAGATATCATGGTGATGGGACCCAAGTCTAAGCACAGAATGCATTTTATGTTTCATATACACCTTATACACACAGCCTAAAGGTAATTTTAGCCAATATTTCTAATAACTTTGTGCATTAAACAAAGTGTGTGTACATTCACACAGTTCATTTATGTTTCATATTCACCTTATACACACAGCCTAAAGGTCATTTAATACAATATTTTTTAATAACTTTGTGTATTAAACAAACTTTGTGTACACTGAGCCATCAGAAAACAAAGGTTTCACTATCTCTGTTCTACTCCAAACATTCCGTATTTCGGAATATTCCGTATTTCGGAATATTTGGATATGGGATACTCAACCTGTACTAAATTCTCAGGCATGGAATTCCAAATACGTATTGTCCTTACTGTGAAGAAACCTTTCCGTCTCAGGGTGCGAAATCTCCTCTCCTCTAACCTAAGCGGGTGTCAGAGTGTCATTTGTGTTGATTTTACCAAAAACAAGTCACCCGCTAGCTCTGTGTATTGTCCCCTAATATATTTGTAAATGTTAATCATGTCCCCTCTTAATCTCCCTTTTTTTTCCAGTGTAAACATGCCCAGTCTAACAAGCCTTTCCTTATTTTCTAGCGTCTCCATCCCCTTAATCAATTTGGTTGCCCGTCTCTGAACCTTTTCTAGTTCCAGGATATCCTTTTTATAGTATGGTGCCTATAATTGTGCACAGTATTCAAGTTGTGGCCTCACTAGTGATTTATATAATAAGAATATAACAATCTCATCCCCTGCATCAATTCTCAGTTTTATGCATGCTAATACCTTGTTTGCCTTATTTTGCTGCATTCCTACTTTGGGTACTGCTGCTAAGTTTGTTATCTATGTGAACACCTAGATCTATTTCCAATACAAAATCCCCTAGTTTTTCCCCAAATGACCTCAAATCCGAGTGCCGGTGCTGCACCTGTGTGCGGTGACAGTGGGCAAAGCCACCAGTCTGAAAGGGCTCTCTACCAGGATGTCCACAATTTTATATAAGTATCTGTTTGTTTATTTAAAACTTTCCTCAAGGACCATCGTGGCAATTAGATGCTATCTGGTTACTTTCCTCCAACACCACTAATTGTCCACTTGACCTGATCTTATAACAAATTAGTTGATCACCATTGAGACCATTGAGAGTAGTTTTCTCCTGCGCTTATTGCAGTCTTAAAAGCTGTAATCTCCCTTCCAGCTACCTCTCCATTAATACTGAAGGATGTGATTACTCATAGCCTACACGGATTTACAAAAAAACAACTGTCATATTAATTTCCCAAGACTCAACTCATGTCCCTTCAAGCATCTTCAGAGGCTTGCTAATACTCCAACCTATTAGACACTCTACAGTCCTTGTTTTCAATAACATCACTTTCTTAATGTCACTAGGACTCAAGGCACCCCAACTGTCCAGGTTTTAAAGATATCAGTGGCTGAGCACCCAGATGGTTACATCAAATTGTCAGAGGTACTAATTAAGTCACCTGTGGCCAAGCATGGATATACTTAAAACCTGGACCGTCAGGGTGCCTTGAGTACCGCATTTGGGAACCTCTGCACTAGGCTTTTCTACCCAATTACCAACCCTCTACACGCAGCTTATGCAAAACTTACATTTATACTATGTCTATACTCAACCCACCAAACTAACATTGCTGTGTGACTGGATCATAATGCCCCGCTAAACACCTTTACCCATTACTATCTGGATGCACCAATATGCACTATTTGGCTTTAAACCTTATGTAATAAATCCTACATAATAAAAGGCTAACACTGCTTCTCACCTATTTGGGGGGTATTAAAGTGTTTTGCGTACCAGCAGCCACAAGATGGCGCCCAATAGAACAATTCAAGTGTTGCTCCGTTCGGGTGTGCACAGCTGCGGATGCTGACATTACTGTTATGTTGTTCCGTCATTTGACAGGCTAGTAACTAGTTCCTAATATTCCTATAGATTGCAAGCTTGTGAGCAGGGCCTTTTTCACTTTGTCTGTTACTACCCAGTATTGTTTTGTTATGTATTTCTGTTTATAATTGCAAAGTGCTGAGTAATATGCTCGAGCTATAGAAATACATTTTAATACATAGACATTCAGCAGATGCTCTCCCTCTTACACAAGTTTCAGAACCTACCTCAGGAATGGAACCACTTATCTAATTATCTGATTTCTTATTACACACGGTATAGTGCTATTAGTTTGCATCAATGCTTTCAAAGGGTATCAAGGAAAGTTTTGCCTGTATAAATAAGGGTGGCATGCAAACTTTCTAAAGATAACTATGGTGGCCACAAATATGGACAAATTATATTTGCATAGTAAATAACAGAGAAAAACAAACCGATGCTTACACATATGCAGGTGTTGTACAGGATGCTCAAGCAATCTTTGATCAACTCATCGCTGACTGCAAAAGAACAGGAACAGTTAGGAAATCACTTGTGAAAAGATAAAGTACGGAAAATGCAAGAGGTACAGTACAGGTGGTCACACAGACACTGAAGAACAGCACATAAAGATGTTAGGAGTGTAAGATGCAAGAGGAATAATGATTTGTGCCGCCAAGATTCAAAAAACATTTTCTCTAAAGGGGGCTTCATGTTTTTTGCATTTATATATTTTTGTCATTTTAATTGTTTACCCTCACCTACCTAAATATTTTGCTGGTTAAACTTGCTCTTCTCTATGTATGTACAGAAGTAGTTAGTAAGTAGTATAAATAGAATTATTAAAGAACTTACAGTTAATTAAGTCTGTGGCAAAACAGTAGAATCTTTGAATGAATTTCGGTGGAGTAGTTGGAATCGGACGAGCTTTCCTATTAAATGGCAGTGACCATGTGTAGGATGTATTTTGCACCGGATTTTTAGCCACGCTAAAAATAAATCAGTCACCCCCACCATAAAGGTAGCACCACTAATGACCAATATAGTAAACAAAGAAAATAGCACAGCAATTACTAAATAAAATAACCTTTGGAAAATGCAGTGTACAAATATCTAGTGTGGGTGTGGATCATTAGATAGACAGTCACTAGGTCGACAGGGTTGGAAGGTCGACAGGGTTTCTAGGTCGACAATGTGCTAGGTCGACAGGTCAACATGAGGTATTTTTTTGTGACGTTTTCTTCGTAGAGTGACCGGGAACCCCAATTAGTGTACCGCTTCGCTCGCCATGCTTCGGGCAAGGTGCTTCGCTTGGCACAGATTACCGTTCCAATCGTAGTCCACATGGATCGTTAAGTATGAAAAACTCATATCGACCTTTTGACCTGTCGACCTAGCACATGTCGACCTAGAAACCCTGTCGACATTTCAACCCTTTCGACCTAGTGACTGTCGACCTAAACATTGTCGACCTTCAGACCGGATCCCATCTAGTGTATAGTGTAATGGACGCTATGCTATCACTGTATACTGGCCATTATCTAGATTGTTTTTGTTGGTCCGAACCCAGCATCGTTTAACAAAATTTTTCTGTACCTAGATTAAGACGCCACAGTTGTCCAATGTTGCAGGGACTATTAATTTCCATCAAGCAAAAAATCACATAAATGTTGGATAACTATAGAATCTGAGGTTTTATTTTATTTTTTTTAACTGTGATCTGAGGGCCACCTACTTGTCATACCCACTCTCCTGGAAGTTGCGGGAGACTTCCGATTTTTCGGATAGTTCCCAGGGAAAGTGGGTACCCCTCACGCTTCCTAGTCGAAGAGGCGGAGTCAGCTTGAGAACTGTAAAATTCTTCCTTCCTTCTAACCACTCTGTCACCACATGACCACAGAGGCTTCATGCACACTACACAACAAAAGTAACAGTATGGGAATCAATTCCAAAGGAGAGTGTGAGATTATTGGGGAAAAAAAGAAAAAGATTCCAAATAAATGAAATGTCTGTGGGAAGCAGCTTTAAATTGATAACAGCAATTTACTGCTGCCTGCGACTTTTACTCCACCTATAACAAAATAAATGTTAGCATGAACTCCAATGTGAGGAATCGGACACTTACTTTTCTGTTTCTTCTTCTGAGGAAAGAGGCTTGGTCTCATGAGAATCTCCACAAGCAGCTGCAGGAAGACAATTACTCATATAAGAGACAAACGTATATTTAAAAAATACATAGACACAAATACAGATGGGATACAAGTGTTTTTAGCCACACCCATACCTTTAACCCTTCACTGCTGTAGCTGGGTCTGCGAGACCCAGTCATTCTGCTTGTTGCTCTATCTGGTCAAATTTCAGAGAAGGAACGATAAACTTTTCAGTACCTTCGTATGGTGTCATTTACTGTCCGTTGACAGATAAAGCATAACGTTGTGCTAGTAACGATTGCTGCAACAGCCCTTCCTTCGCCTGACGGGTCTGAGAGACCCAGCGTCCATACTAAAGTAACTCTATTGAGTGCATGTAGTCACTGTTGCATGGAAAAAATGGCATCGCCAGTACATCAGCAAGGATAGAAAAACCACAATATTACGGTGAAAAATGTAATAATTCTCTTTGTATGGCGAATGTAAAATTTATGTGAGTAATGCTTAAAAAATACTGGACAGGAAATGTAAATAATAATAATAATAGTAATAATAATATTTTCTAGGTGAATTAATAAAACAATTAATAGTTGGAGATTAACAAGGGGTTTCTATTTCCATTCTGAGGTCATTCCTAATCAATATCCATAGAATTCCTAAAACACCACAGAAATCCAAATGGGTCTCACAGACCCAGCGTCAGTGTCACAAAATTTGGCGTCACTACTGGAGGGTTAATATACAACTCTAGTGTCATTGACATTTCCTGGAAAGCAAGGTTTGTGCCCTGCTGTCAACTTAGAGTCTGGGACTACTGCAATTGTTTTGTGTCTTTATGCTGTTGGTAATGCAATTATCTCTATACATAAATTGTAAATTGCTTCTTTTATGTAAGACCATAAGCAGCCTATGCTTAGTCATGCTGTCCACAATGGTTGTATTCTATTAAAAAACAGGAATCCTTTTTAGCAAATTAATATGTTTACACAGAGCGCACACACAGTGACTGAACCACACAGCAGAAAAACACCAAAAGTAATCAGTAGTTCAGCTGAAAAATTCCTTTTTTTAAAAAGGTTCAAAAATATTTATACGATCACATTTAGCTTATTTAATGTAAAAAGGAACACACCACGGTTGTTCCACACCAAATCCACACAGGATACAGATTGACCTTTTCAGATTGTGATGGGTGTAAAGAAAAGCACCAAGTAAAGCTCTGTCTCTGGTGGGGATCAGTACTAAATGCCGCCGGCCGGAATCCCGGCGGTCGAAATACCGACGCCGGAATCCCGACCACACAATCCCGACAGGGGTGGCGAGCGGAACGCAGCCCCTTGCGGGCTCGCTTCGCTCGGCACACTATTATATTCTCCCTCTATGGGTGTCGTGGACACCCACTGAGGGAGAATATGTCGGGATTGTGGCGGTCGGGATTCCGGCGTCGGTATTTCGACCGCCGGGATTCCGTCCGGCGGCATCTTGACCGCATCCCCTCTGGTGCTCATCCCTACCTTAACTAACATCTGTAATCTCTCTCTCTCTACTGGTATTTTTCCTTCACTCTTCAAGCATGCAGTGATTACTCACATTTTAAAAAAACTAAATTCTGACCCTAATTGCTCTCTCAAACTACCGCCCTATCTCTCAGCTCCATTGTCTCTCTAAGCTACTTGAGAGACTTGCCTACACTCGACTCACACACTTTCTTAAATCATACACTTTGTTGGACCCACTTCAGTCAGGCTTCCGTTCCCAACACTCCACAGAGACAGCACTGACTAAAGTGGTTAATGATTTGATCACTACGAAGTCTAAAGGCCACTACTCACTACTTATTCTTCTAGATCTATCTGCTGCATTTGACACTGTAGACCACTCTCTTCTCATACAGACACTACAATCCCTAGGTCTTAAAGACACAGCCCTTTCTTGGTTCCTATCCTACTTATCTAATCGCTCCTTCAGTGTTCGCTTCTCTGAATCTACCTCCTCTTCGCTACCTCTTTCAGTTGGAGTACCGCAATGCTCAGTCTTGGGTCCTCTGCTTTTCTCTATCTATACCTCATCTCTTGGTAAACTAATCAGCTCTATTGGTTTTCAGTATCATCTGTACGCAGATGATACTCAAATCTACCTATCCTCCCCTGACTTGTCCCTATCTGTATTGGGCCGTGTCACTGAATGCCTTTCTGCCATTTCATCCTGGATGACATCTCGCCACCTCAAACTGAATATTTCAAAGACAGAGTTAATTATATTTCCACCGGCCAATAGTAGGTACCAACCTGATATCTCTATCACTGTTGAAAACTCGACTATCTACCCTACCCCACAAGCTCGCTACCTAGGTATCATCCTTGACTCTGATCTGTCCTTTGTTCCCCACATTCAATCTGTCTCAAGATCATGTTACATGCATCTAAAAAACATATCCAAAATACGACCATACCTTACACAAGACACTGCTAAAACTCTAATCCACGCTCTCATTATCTCCCGCATTGATTATTGCAATAGTCTCCTAACTGGTCTTCCCAAAACGAGACTCTCACCACTACAATCCATTCTGAATGCAGCGGAGAGGCTTATCTTCCTCGCTAGACGTTCATCGTCTGCAGATCCACTCTGTCAGTCCCTCCATTGGTTACCTGTACTCTACCGCATTCAGTATAAAATACTTTTACTCACACACAAGGCCATTAACCAAACTACACCAACGTACATCACTTCGCTTATCACAAAATATCTCCCAACCCGACCTCTTCGCTCTTCACAAGACCTGCGTCTCTCATCCACACTCATTACTCGCTCCCACTCACGACTGCAGGACTTTCATCGGGCTGCGCCCACTCTGTGGAATGCCCTACCACGCACAATAAGACTCTCCTCTAGTCTCCAAACCTTCAAGCGTTCCCTGAAAACTCACCTCTTTAGGCAAGCGTATCAAATTCCAGAACCGCCCACATAACTTTCATAAACCTTCCTATCAAATTGCATCCACTCTGTACAGTCCACACATATCCTCACGTCTTCTCATTCTATGCAATAGATAGGCATATGTACACAAGGAAAGGTGCTATTTCCCTATAGATTGTAAGCTTGCGAGCAGGGCCTTCCTACCTCTATGACTGTTATCACCCAGTTTGTTATTGTTATTTCAAATTGTAAAGCGCAACGGAATTTGCTGCGCTATATAAGAAACTGATAATAAATAAATAAATAAAAGCCCCAAATCTTAGGTTGATAAGTTCAACGGTTTTGAAGTTATATGCGTTTAAAGCGGCAATTTTCTCACGAAAAATGTGCTTTTAACATTTATTTAAACTGCACTTGCAACTCACCTAATTGAGCTAGAGGGTTGGGCAAGGTCTCATTTTAAACCTCTTTGTATGGACTTTCATATGCTATATAACACAGCAGTATGTTTACATAAAAATAAAAAAATAAAAAATTTTTTTTAGCTTTTCTAAAAAAGCCAATCTTTAAAATATTTGAAAAAAAAATAAAAAAATCTCAAAAATTGTTCATACAGTTGTCGATAAATCGCCAAAAAAAACTTTGCCAACTTATGCTCTCTTAAAGATGGTATAGAAACAGAGCAGCATTTTTCTGCGATTGCTCATGGCAATGGGCCTTGCAATAGTGTAGGTGGCACAGTGAAGAGGTTTAGCATCCTGAGCAAGCCTGCAACATCCACATGATAATCAGATTCTTACACCACAACAACTTTTTGTCTGGCCAGAGGAAAACATTACAGGGATGCATGTCACTTTTTTTTTTACTTTACTTTCAAAGTTTCTCTTGTTTTTAAATTGTGCGGCTGTCCCATTGGAGAAGTAGAAAAAGGAGATTTATGGTAAGACTTAGGATTCTTAAATCTCTTTCTGTGAGATACACTGGTATTCCACAGGGAATAACATCGGGGGTTGGCTCTTGATCCAAGGCACCAACAGGCTAAAGCTTTGACTGTTCCCAGGATGTACTGCACCGCCTCCTCTATAGCCCCACCTCCAGGCACTGGAGCTCAGTTTTGTTAACCAGTCCAATGCAGTAGCAGGTAAGAGAGACGGTAGATGTTAGTCACATAGACCCACATTCTCACAACAGGAGAAGGGACTAGCAGCTAATGCCATACAAACCCAAAGAAGCTAAGTGCGTCAGGGTGGGAGCCCTGAGGAATCCAGTGTACCTCGCAGAAAGAGATTTAACAATGGTAAGTCTTACCATAAATCTTTTCTGCAGCGGGGTATATGGTATTCCACAGTGAATAACATCGGTGATGTCCTAAAGCAGTTCCTCATGACAGGGGAGGCACTGTAGCGGGCACAAGAACCCGGCGTCCAAAAGAAGCATCCTGGGAGGCGGAAGTATCAAAGGCATAGAACCTGATGAACGTGTTCACGGAGGACCACGTAGCTGCTTTGCACAATTGTTCAGCAGACGCGCCACATCGGGCCGCCCAAGAAGGTCCAACAGGCCGAGTAGAATGGGCCTCGATAGCAGCAGGAGGTGGGAGTCCATCCTGCGCATACGCTTGTGCAATCACCATTCTAATCCATCTGGCCAAGGTATGCTTATTCGCAGTACAAAATGAGAATCTGATCTCCTGATAGAGGCAGTCCTTTCTACATATATACAGACAGCCCGTACCACATCCAAAGACCGCTCTTTGGAGGACAAACCAAAAGAGATAAAGGCCGGAACCACAATCTCTTGGTTAAGGTGGAAAGATGACACCACCTTAGGTAGATAACCAGGGCGAGTTCTAAGAACTGCCCGATCACGGTGAAAAATCAGAAAGGGTCGACGACGGGAGAAAGCGCCTAAGTCTGACACCCTCCTAGCAGAGGCAACAGCCAACATAAAAATGACCTTTAGCGCAAGGCATTTAAGGTCCACAGACTCAAAAGGTTCAAACGGAGACTCTTGAAGGGCATTAAAAACAACAGACAGATCTCATGGAGAAACAGGAGTGACATAGTGAGGCTGAATCCGTAATACGCCCTGAGTAAATGTATGAATGTCAGGAATAGATACAATTTTTCGCTGTAACCACACCGACAAGGCAGAAATGTGGACCTTGATGGAGGCCAGGTGAAGTCCTAAAACCAGGCTTGTTGCAAAAAAGCCAAAAGTCTGGAGGTACTAAACTTGTATTCTTAGCAGCACACCATAAGAATTCCAGACCCTATAATAAATCCGTGCAGAAGCCACTTTGCGGGCCTTAAACATAGTTTGAATAACCGCCTCAGAAAATCCTTTGACCCTCAGAGCAAAGCTTCAAGAGCCACGCCGTCAAAGCCAGTCTAGCCAGGTCCTGGTAAACACAAAGGCCCTGAACGAGGAGGTCTGGGCATGAGGAAGTAGAAGAGGACGCTCGATCGAGAAACCCTGCAGGTCTGAGAACCAATGCCGTCTGGGCCACGCTGGAGCAACTAGAAGCAGTATTCCTCCTTCTTCCTTGAGCTTCCGTAGTACCCTGGGCAGGAGTGACACTGGAGGGCACAAGTATGGCAGCCGAAAGTTCCATGGAATTGCCAATGCATCCACAAATGCTGCTTGAGGACCCCTTGTCCTTGCTCTGAAGACCGGAACCTTGTGATTGTGTCGAGACGCCATCAGGTCTACATCTGGTAGATCCCACTTGTCCACAATGAGTTGGAAGACCTCCGGATGAAGACTCCACTCCCCGGCATGTACGTCCTGACGACTGAGGAAGTCAGATTCCCAGTTGAGGACCCCCAGAATGAACACTGCCGATACTGCTGGTAGATGGCGCCCATCGAAGAATTTTTGACACTTCCATAATTGCCATGCGGCTTCGAGTGCCGCCTTGATGATTTATGTATGCCACCGTGGTGGCGTTGTCTTATTGTACTTGAACAGGCCTGCTCTGTACGAAGCGCAGGGCCAGTGTCAATGCATTTAACACTGCCCACAATTCCAGAATGTTTAATCAGGAGGAAAGATTCCTCCCTGGTCCACCGACCCTGGAGAGAGTGTTGCTCCAACCCCGCAGACTGGCACCCGTAGTTAGGAGGACCCAGTTAAAGAACCAGAAGGGGTGACCCCTGCTCAACTGTTGGTCCTGTAGCCACCAACTCAGTGACAGACTAATCTCCGGAGTCAAGGAGATCATTTGAAACCTGATCTGGTGAGGCAGGCTGTCCCACTTGGAATGGATTAACCTCTGCAGGGGGCGGGAATGAAACGGAGTGTACTGTACCATCTCGAAAGCAGACATCATGAGGCATAGTATTGCATCGCTGAGTGTGTCGACACTCTTGGACGAGAGAAGAAGCATCTGATTCTGGCCTGAAGTTTCAGGACCTTCTCTGGAGACGAGAACAAATGTTGGTTGTGTGTGTTCAACAATGCCCTCCAGGTGCACCATGCTCTGAGCAGGGACCAGTGAGGATTTCTTCCAGTTAATGAGCCACCCGTGGGCTTGTAGGAATTGGACAGTCAGTTCCAGTTGACGAAGGAGAACCTCTGGGGAGTTCGCCAGGATCAACAAGTCGTCCAGATACGGCAGTATCCGGATACCCTGTAGGAGGAGAAGGGCCGTCATGACCTTGGTGAAGATCCGAGGAGCCGTGGTCAGTCTGAAAGGCAAAGCCTGGAACTGATAATGTAGGTTGCCAATAGCAAAGCGAAGATATTGCTGATGCGACATGGCAATAGGTATGTGCAGGTAAGCATCCTGTATGTCCAGGAATACCATATAGTCCTTGGGTTCCAAAGCCAGTACAAAACAGCGCAGAGTTTGCATAAGGAATTTGGACACCCTCACAAATTTGTTAAAAGATTTGAGGTTGAGTATAGGCCGGGAGGATCCATTCGGCTTCGGAACTAGAAACAGCATCGAATGGTATCCCCTGCCTCTCTGAGACAGAGGCACCGGCACTATCACTCCTGTATCCCAGGAGGGATTGGACAACCAAATGTAGAGTTTGTGCTTTTAACGGATTCAAAGGGATAACCGGTGGGCAAAACTGACGAGGGAAACGTCTCTTGAAAGAGATTGCAAACCCGTGAAAGACCACTTCCTGCACCCAGGCGTCCGAAGTGGTCTTTAACCATACCTGGGCGAACCGCAGAAGTTGGCCACCCACCCTGGGGTCCCCCAGGGGGAGGCCCGCCCCATCATGCCGCAGGCTTGTCCGGCTTGGAAGCAGGTTGACGGGCGGCCCAAGAACGTTTAGGTTTGGGCTTAGAGGATTTGGAAGTGCGAGCCTGTCTCGGGTACACTTGACCCTTTGCTTTGCCTGGAGGTCGAAAGGAATGAAAAGTAGTACTCAGCCTTCAGAACCGAAGGATTAGTATTTGGGAGAAACGCAGTCTTGGCCGACGCCAAGTCGGTCACAATCGTACTCAGATCATCTCCAAACAGTATGTCTCCCTTAAAAGGGAGCACCTCCAAGGTCTTCTTAGAGTCCAGGTCCACTGACCAGGACCATAACCACAGAATCCAGCGAGCCAGGATAGACATAGTAGATGGCGTGGCCGCCATAACGCCTGCATCAGAGGCCGCCTCCTGAATATAGTCAGAGGCTGTGGTAATATATACGACAGATATTGTCTAGTAGTGTCAGAAAAATTTAGAGGTAGCTCTTCCTCAACTGCTTGAACCCATGCTTCAATGCCTTTTGCAGCCCAAGAGGCTGCCATAGTGGGTCTATGTACAGCACCTGTAAGAGTGTAAATAGACTTCAAGCAACCCTACACACGCTTATCCGTCAGTTCCTTCAAAGAGGTGACGGTGGTGACAGGCAGAGTAGATGACACCACAAGACGGGCTACATGTGAATCCACTGGTGGCGGGGTTTACCACTTGTTACTCAACTCTGCAGAGATAGGATAATGAGCTAGCATCTTTTTAGACAGGGAAAATGTATTTCATGGAGAAGACCAGGATTCCTGACATATGTCAATTAAATGGTCAGAGTGTGGTAAGACTAATTTAGTAACCTTCTGACGTTTGAACTTATCAAGTTTCTTAGATGTATCAGGAGGGTCAATCTCATTATCAATCTGAAGAATCGGCTTGATAGCCTCCACTAGGTCATGAACATCAACATGGGTTGTAGAATCTTCATCAGAAGCAGCAGTATCAGCATCTGATGGGTCAGTATATTCCCCATCCGAATCGGAAGAACCACCCGAAATATTAGTGGATTGTGAGGAAGAAATGGCCCACTTAGATGAACCTTTGGTCCCAGTAGGTCGAGGGTTAGGTTTTTGTTAACCAAGGACTGATTTAATTGCCGTAACTGGGTTGACAGAGTATCCACCCATGGTGGATTAACTACAGGGACAATATGTGGCTGTAATGGCACAGGAGGTCCCACAGGGGGCGTAAATCTTGTTACAAGTGTAGTCAGCTTATTTGAAAATGCAGTCCAAGGTGGATCCTGATTTGCCACAGGTGCTGTGGGCTAACTAGGGGATGCAGAACACCCAGTACCTGAACCCTCAGCAGAATCTTTTCCTCAGGTTAATCCATGGCGCCAGCACTGCATGATGCAGGAGCGTCTGCGGATTTCCCGCCCTGTGTAGCGGGCATTATTGGAAATGTAGCCTTAGGTCATATCAGTACAATATAGCCAGACAAACACAATACCTGACAAAAAAAACCCTATGATATGTGACCGCAATTGCAGAGCACAAACAGAGGATTTAAGTGGTAAGAGGTGACTGAAACACAGTGAAAAAATAAGAATTTACTTACCGATAATTCTATTTCTCATAGTCCGTAGTGGATGCTGGGACTCCGTAAGGACCATGGGGAATAGCGGCTCCGCAGGAGACTGGGCACAAAAGTAAAAGCTTGAACTAGCTGGTGTGCACTGGCTCCTCCCCCTATGACCCTCCTCCAAGCCTCAGTTAGGATACTGTGCCCGGACGAGCGTACATAATAAGGAAGGATATTGAATCCCGGGTAAGACTCATACCAGCCACACCAATCACACCGTACAACCTGTGATCTGAACCCAGTTAACAGTATGATAAACGAAGGAGCCTCTGAAAAGATGGCTCACAACAATAATAACCCGAATTTTGTAACAATAACTATATACAAGTATTGCAGACAATCCGCACTTGGGATGGGCGCCCAGCATCCACTACGGACTATGAGAAATAGAATTATCGGTAAGTAAATTCTTATTTTCTCTAACGTCCTAAGTGGATGCTGGGACTCCGTAAGGACCATGGGGATTATACCAAAGCTCCCAAACGGGCGGGAGAGTGCGGATGACTCTGCAGCACCGAATGAGAGAACTCCAGGTCCTCCTCAGCCAGGGTATCAAATTTGTAGAATTTAGCAAACGTGTTTGCCCCTGACCAAGTAGCTGCTCGGCAAAGTTGTAAAGCCGAGACCCCTCGGGCAGCCGCCCAAGATGAGCCCACCTTCCTTGTGGAATGGGCTTTTACAGATTTTGGCTGTGGCAGGCCTGCCACAGAATGTGCAAGCTGAATTGTACTACAAATCCAACGAGCAATCGTCTGCTTAGAAGCAGGAGCACCCAGCTTGTTGGGTGCATACAGGATAAACAGCGAGTCAGATTTCCTGACTCCAGCCGTCCTGGAAATATATATTTTCAGGGCCCTGACTACGTCCAGTAACTTGGAGTCCTCCAAGTCCCGAGTAGCCGCAGGCACCACAATAGGCTGGTTCACGTGAAACGCTGAAACCACCTTTTGGGAGAAATTGAGGACGAGACCTCAATTCTGCCCTATCCGTGTGAAAAATCAGGTAAGGGCTTTTATAAGATAAAGCCGCCAATTCTGAGACACGCCTGGCTGAAGCCAGGGCTAACAGCATTACCACCTTCCATGTGAGATTTTAATTCCACAGTGGTGAGTGGTTCAAACCAATGTGATTTTAGGAACCCCAAAACCACATTGAGATCCCAAGGTGCCACCGGGGGCACAAAAGGAGGCTGTATATGCAGTACCCCTTTGACAAACGTCTGGACTTCAGGCACTGAAGCCAGTTCTTTTTGGAAGAAAATCGACAGGGCCGAAATTTGAACCTTAATGGACCCTAATTTTAGGCCCATAGACAGTCCTGTTTGCAGGAAATGTAGGAAGCGACCCAGTTGAAATTCCTCTGTAGGGGCCTCTTTGGCCTCACACCACGCAACATATTTTCGCCAAATGCGGTGATAATGTTTCGCGGTTACATCCTTCCTGGCCTTTATCAGGGTAGGGATGACTTCTTCTGGAATGCCTTTTTCCTTCAGGATCCGGCGTTCAACCGCCATGCCGTCAAACGCAGCCGCGGTAAGTCTTGGAACAGACAAGGTCCCTGCTGGAGCAGGTCCTTTCTTAGAGGTAGAGGCCACGGGTCCTCAGTGAGCATCTCTTGAAGTTCCGGGTACCAAGTCCTTCTTGGCCAATCCGGAACCACGAGTATAGTTCTTACTCCTCTCCTTTTTATGATTCTCAGTACTTTTGGTATGAGGCAGAGGAGGGAACACATACACTGACTGGTACACCCATGGTGTTACCAGAGCGTCCACCGCTATTGCCTGAGGGTCCCTTGACCTGGCGCAATATCTGTCCAGTTTTTTGTTGAGACGGGACGCCATCATGTCCACCTTTGGTTTTTCCCAACGGTTTACCATCTCTTGGAAGACTTCTGGATGAAGTCCCCACTCCCCCGGGTGAAGGTCGTGTCTGCTGAGGAAGTCCGCTTCCCAGTTGTCCACTCCCGGAATGAACACTGCTGACAGTGCTAACACATGATTCTCCGCCCAGCGAAGAATCCTTGCAGCTTCTGCCATCGCCCTCCTGCTTCTCGTGCCGCCCTGTCTGTTTACGTGGGCGACTGACGTGATGTTGTCCGATTGGATCAATACCGCCTGACCCTGAAGCAGGGGTTTTGCTTGACTTAGGGCATTGTAAATGGCCCTTAGTTCCAGAATGTTTATATGAAGAGATGTTTCCATGCTTGACCACAAGCCCTGGAAATTTTGTCCCTGTGTGACTGCTCCCCAGCCTCTCAGGCTGGCATCTGTGGTCACCAGGATCCAATCCTGAATGCCGAATCTGCGGCCCTCTAGTAGATGAGCACTCTGCAGCCACCACAGAAGAGACACCCTTGTCCTTGGCGACAGGGTTATCCGCTGATGCATCTGAAGATGCGATCCGGACCATTTGTCTAGAAGATCCCACTGAAACGTTCTTGCATGGAATCTTCCGAATGGAATCGCTTCGCAAGAAGCCACCATTTTTCCCAGGACCCTCATGCACTAATGCACTGACACCTGGCCTGGTTTTAGGAGATTCCGGACTAGCTCGGATAACTCCCTGGCCTTCTCCTCTGGGAGAAACACCTTTTTCTGGACTGTGTCCAGAATCATTCCTAGGAACAGGAGACGTGTCGTTGGAATCAGCTGCGATTTTGGAATATTTAGAATCCACCCGTGCTGACGTAACACTAACTGAGATAGTGCTACTCCGACTTCTAACTGTTCCCTGGACCTTGCCCTTATCAGGAGATCGTCCAAGTAAGGGATAATTAAAACGCCTTTTCTTCGAAGAAGAATCATCATTTCGGCCATTACCTTGGTAAAGACTCGAGGTGCCGTGGACAATCCAAACGGCAGCGTCTGAAACTGATAATGACAGTTTTGTACTACAAACCTGAGGTACCCTTGGTGAGAAGGGTAGATTGGGACGTGGAGATAAGCATCTTTGATGTCCAGAGACACCATATAGTCCCCTTCTTCCAGGTTTGCTATCACTGCTCTGAGTGACTCCATCTTGAATTTGAACCTCTTTATGTAAGTGTTCAAGGATTTTAGATTTAAAATTGGTCTCACCGAGCCGTCCGGCTTTCGGTACCACAAACAGCGTGGAATAATACCCCTTTCCCTGTTGTAGGAGAGGTACCTTGATTATCACCTGCTGGGAATACAGCTTGTGAATGGCTTCCAAAACTGCCTCCCTGTCGGAGGGAGACTTTGGTAGAGCAGACTTCAGGAACCGGCGAGGGGGAGACGTCTCGAATTCCAGTTTGTACCCCTGTGATACTACCTGCAGAATCCAGGGGTCCACTTGCGAGTGAGCCCACTGCGCGTTGAAATTTTTGAGACGGGCCCCCACCGTGTCCGAGTCCGCTTGTAAAGCCCCAGCGTCATGCTGAAGACTTGGCAGAAGCAGAGGAGGGCTTCTGCTCCTGGGAAGAGGCTGCCTGGTGCAGTCTTTTTCCTCTTCCTCTGCCCCGGGGCAGAAATGAGTGGCCTTTTGCCCGCCTGTACTTATGGGAACGAAAGGACTGAGTTTAAAAAGACGGTGTCTTTTTCTGCTGAGAGGTGACCTGGGGTAAAAAGGTGGACTTTCCGGCCGTTGCCGTGGCCACCAGGTCCGATAGACCGGCCCCAAATAACTCCTCCCCTTTAAACGGCAATACTTCCATATGTCGTTTGGAATCCGCATCCCCTGACCACTGTCGCGTCCATAACGCTCTTCTGGCAGAAATGGACATTGCACTCACTCTCGATGCCAGGGTGCAAATATCCCTCTGTGCATCACGCATATATAGTAATGCATCCTTCAAATGCTCTATAGTTAGTAATATACTGTCCCTATCCAGGGTATCAATATTTTCAGTCAGGGAATCCGACCACGCAACTCCAGCACTGCACATCCAGGCTGATGCGATTGCTGGTCGCAGTATAACACCAGTATGTGTGTATATACCCTTCAGGATATTTTCCAGCCTTCTATCCGCTGGTTCTTTGAGGGCGGCCGTATCAGGAGACGGTAACGCTACTTGTTTAGATAAACGTGTGAGCGCTTTATCTACTCTAGGGGGTGTTTCCCAACGCGCCCTAACCTCTGGCGGGAAAGGGTATAGTGCCAATAATTTATTAGAAATTAGCACTTTTTTATCGGGGGAAACCCACGCTTTATCACACACCTCATTTAATTCATCTGACTCAGGAAAAGCTACTGGTAGTTTTTTCACTCCCCACATAATACCCTTTTTTGTGGTACTTGTAGTGTCAGAAATGTTCAATGCCTCCTTCATTGCCGTGATCATGTAACGTGTGGCCCTACTGGACATTACGTTTGTCTCCTCACCGTCGACACTGGACTCAGTATCCGTGTCTGGGTCTGTGTCGACCCACTGAGGTAACGGGCGATTTATCGCCCCTGACGGTGTCTGAGACGCCTGGACAGGCACTAATTGATTTGTCGGCTGTCTCATGTCGTCAACAGTTTTCTGTAAAGTGCTGACATTGTCACGTAGTTCTTTAAATACAACCATCCAGTCAGGTGTCGACTCCCTAGGGGGTGACATCACTAATACAGGCAATTGCTCTGCTTCCACATCATTTTCCTCCTCATACATGTCGACACAATCGTACCGACACCCAGCACACACACAGGGAATGCTCTGATAGAGGACAGGACCCTACTAGCCCTTTGGGGAGACAGAGGGAGAGTTTGCCAGCACACACCAGAGCGCTATATATATCTATAGGGATAACATTATATAAGTGTTACTCCCTTTATAGCTGCTGTTTATAATTTAGCTGCCAATAGTGCCCCCCCTCTCTCGTTTTTACCCTGATTCTGTAGGGACTGCAGGGGAGAGTCAGGGAGCCGTCCTTCCAGCGGAACTGTGAGGGAAAATGGCGCTTGTGTGCTGAGGAGATAGGCTCCGCCCCTTCACGACGGCCTTATCTCCCGCTTTTTTCTGGAAAACTGGCAGGGGTTAAATACATCCATATAGCCCAGGAGCTATATGTGATGTATTTCTTTTGCCATCCTAAGGTATTTCTGTTTTTATTGCGTCTCAGGGCGCTCCCCCCCAGCGCCCTGCACCCTCAGTGACCGGAGTGTGAAGTGTGCTGAGAGCAATGGCGCACAGCTGCAGTGCTGTGCGCTACCTTAGTTGAAGACAGGAACGTCTTCTGCCGCCGATTTCACCGGACCTCTTCGTTCTTCTGGCTCTGTAAGGGGGCCGGCGGCGCGGCTCCGGGACCCATCCAGGCTGAACCTGTGATCGTCCCTCTGGAGCTAATGACCAGTCGCCTAAGAAACCCAATCCACTCTGCACGCAGGTGAGTTCGTTTCTTCTCCCCTTAGTCCCACGATGCAGTGAGCCTGTTGCCAGCAGGACTCACTGAAAATAAAAAACCTAAAATAAACTTTTACTCTAAGCAGCTCAGGAGAGCCACCTAGCATGCACCCTTCTCGTTCGGGCACAAAAATCTAACTGAGGCTTGGAGGAGGGTCATAGGGGGAGGAGCCAGTGCACACCAGCTAGTTCAAGCTTTTACTTTTGTGCCCAGTCTCCTGCGGAGCCGCTATTCCCCATGGTCCTTACGGAGTCCCAGCATCCACTTAGGACGTTAGAGAAATACAAAACAGTATATCCTGTGGAACACTATATGGTATATGAGACCCTGACGCACTTAAGACCCCCAGGGCACAAAATATAGTTATAGCAATGTTTGTGATACGCAGAATAGAATCCACACAGCAGCTATAGGCACACACAGTCACAGGTACAATGCAGAAATTATTATATATAAAAAATAAAACTGCACTGGACTAGAAATACTACATAAAGATATGTATGTATACAGATATAACAATGCACAGTAACCACTGGATGTGTATCACAGAATACTTGTACTAAATATTCATATAGAAGTGCACTTATTCTTAACTAACGCTGTCAAAATGACATGTAGCATACTTAAGTGTGCTGTAAATGCACAGCGCTGATGAGACAGGCGGCTTTACAGAGGGGACAGTGCCCAGCAGTCCCAGGATCAGCGCAGCTCTGTGAAATGGCGTCCAAACGCGGACAGAGAGTGAGGGAGTGAGAGATGCAGCTCCAGGGCGGGAACAACTGCTGTAGATGGCGCCTGGAGCTGGGGGAGGGGCTACAGGTCAGAGCCTTATCCCCACTGCTGGACTTCACCACCGGGTACTATGGAGCCTATAATAAACAAATTTTAATAAATCCGATCCGTGTTCCCAGCCCTGGTGGATATAGTGGGGTCCCTGCATGGCCACAGTGTGCACGCCAGCGACGCGATCAGTCTCCTGGGTCCGCGATCAGATCGAGATTTCAGGGGACCCTCTTACCTCCTCTCTGAAGTGCGGCCACGCGATCCAGGAGATGTGCGATTGATAACCGGAGCGCCTCCGCTGCAAGTACCCGGCAACCAGGGCGCGGGAGTATGCAGCGCAGCTGGGGGAGGTGATGGAGCTGCAGCACAGAATGTCAGCATGACATACACAGCATCTAGTGCCTGTGCTGCAGCCCTTGAAGTCTTCTTTCTTCTTAAAAAGCTCTTATTAGTTACCTGTTAGTGACCTGCACTGCAGGCACCAACTTACAAACTGAGCTCCAGTGCCTGGAGGCGGGGCTATAGAGGAGGTGGTGCAGTGTACCCTGAGAGCAGTCAAAGCTTTAGCCTGTTGGTGCCTCGGATCAAGATCCAACTCTACACCCCAGATGTTATTCCCTGTGGAATACCTGTGTACCCTGCTGCAGAAATCTGTTTTTGTTGATTTTTCAAGTTTATTCTCACCTTCGTTAACACTTTCTTCGAGGTCAATGGGACCCACAGGGTTAACCTTGGGTATAATGCTGGTGTAGACCAGGACCGGCACCGAACAGTAAGCTTTTGAGCCTACCAGGATGCACTGGGCTCCTCTCCCTTTTTATCCCTCCCCCATGCTCAGGCACTTCAGTTTTAGTAACAAGCCCAAAGCAGGAGCTGGAGAGAAGAAAGAGAAGGAAGGGTGGTTAACACAAGAAACTCTCATACAGAGGAAAAGGGAACTGGTGACTGTAAAAGTAACCAATTGAAGCTAGGTGCGTTAGGGTATGGGCCCTGTGAATCCCAGGAACCTCGAAGAAAAAGAATTAACGATGGTAAGTTTTACCATAACTCTTCTTTTCTTCTTCAGGCTCCATGGTCTCCACAGGGTTAACCTTTGTGGAGTCCCAAAGCAGTTGTAATAGGGAGGGAACACTCCTAAGCTGAAAGGAAGAAATTGCGGTCAAGGTTACATCTGAGAGGCACACATATCAAAGGCATAGAACCTAAGAAATGTGTGGACAGTAGACCACGTATCAGCCTTGTGGAGTTGTTCACCAGATGCGCCACGGCGGGCTGCCCGTGAAAGACCCACAGAGTGAGTAAAGTGAGCAGAGACTGTACTTGGAACAGGAATGCCAGCGTATGTTTAAGCCTGTGAGATGGTCATGCGAAGCCAAACAAGCCAATGTTTGCTTAGTGGCCAGCGAACCACGCTTGTGGAATCCATAAAGGATGAATAAGGAATCAGTCTTCCTAAGGGAACCAGTACCACTTAAACCGATGCTACCTCTTGCGAGAGGCGGGGTCCCCTGACGTGGAACTTAGTTACTACCTTAGGTATCCTTTTCTCGTTTGAAGGACATGGTGAAAAATCAAGACTAGGGAGCGACATGAGAGAGCTCCCAAGTACGAGACCCTGCGTGCTGAGATGACTGCAATTAGAAAGAGGGTCTTTGAAGTTAACCACTTAGGTCTACTGTTTCCAATATAAGACCTGAAGAACCAAGGACAAATCCCACGGATCCACAAGAGGGACAATTAGAGGCTGTATGCGGAGTACCCCGTGAACGAAGGTACGCACATCTGGCAAGGCAGCAAATCTCTTCTGGAACCAGACGGACAAGGACAATACCAGGACCTTCAGAGAAGCCAGGTGATGATCCATTAACAGCCAAGGGATCCTGAGAACCTTAGGATCGTAGTTACACTGAGCACATTACTGGAAGTAGGAGTGCCATATCCGGTAATATATGCGGCTGAGACTGGTTTCCGAGCCCGAAGCATGGTCTGAACTACCACACAGGAGAAACCTTTTTCCCTTAGGAGGGATGTCTCAAGAGCCACGACATCAAAGACAGGCGTAGTACGTCAGATACTCTCAGGGCCCCTGAGAGAGCAGGTCTGGACGAAGAGGCAGAGGAAAGGGCTCGTTGATGGAGATCCTCAAATCCGAGAACCAATGGAATCTGGGCCAGGCTGGAGCTACCAGTATGAGCCTTCCGCCATCGTCCTTGAATTTGCGCAGTACTCTTGGAAGTAGAGACACTGGAGGGAAGAGATAGGCCACGGAACTGTGAGTGTGCCCACAAAGTTAGTTTCCGAATCTCTGGTCCTGGCCCCGTACACGGGAACCTTGTGGTTGTGTCTGGAGGCCACGTCTGGCAAACCCCATTTGTGTACCGGAATTCGAGTGGAGAGACCACTCTCCGTGGTGGACATCTTGGCGAATGAGAAAGTCCACCTTCCAGCTGAGAACTCCTGGAATGAGTATTGCGGACATGGCTGGAAGATGGAGTTCAGCCCAGGTGAGAATCACTTCCTGCATTGCTGCCATACTGCGGGTGCCTCCTTGCCGATTTATGCAAGCCACTGCCTTGGAGTTGTCGGACTTGACATGTACTGGCGAACCGGGAAGGAGGTCCTTAGCCATTTGAAGAGCTCGGAAAAACTCAGAGCTAGCTTGAGTACATTGATTAGGAGAGCCCTTTCTGTCAATAGACCAGTGGCCCTGAAAGGAGTGTGACTGCTCCTCACCCTCGGAGACTGGCATCCGTAGTGAGGAGTGTCCAGTGTGGAATCCAAAAAGGTCAGCCCTTGTCCAGGCTGGCCATGTGAAGCCACCATGCAAGGGATATACGAACCTGCTACGTCAGAATTAGAGTCTGAGACTTGAGCTGTGCCAGCAGGCTATTCCACGTGGCCAGTATCAGGCGCTGTAGGGGCCTGGAGTGAAACTGAGTGAATTCCAACTTGTCTAATACCGATACAATGGAACCCTGGTTCTGCATAGCCGCATGTATCGAGATTTGGAGGCTGTGAAGCAGGTTGCAGATGCTGAACTGTAATGTTGTAATCTTTTACTGAGGAAGTAAGATTTGTTGTAGGCTGGCATCCAGTAGTGCTCAGAGGTGGAGCATCCACTGAGACGGGGTGAGCGAGGATTTGGCCCAGTTGATTAGCCAACCATGGTCCTCTAGAAAGGACAATGTCATCAGGAGATGACGGTTTAAGATCTCTGAAGAGTGCCAGTAGAAGGAGGTCCAAGTAAGGAAGGATTCGAATCCCTTGCTGTTGAAGATGGGCTGCCTTCACCGCCACAATTTTGTTGAACACCCTGGGAGCTGTGGACAATCCAAAGGGTAGGACATGGAACTGGAAATGCTGCTTGAGAGCAGCAAACCGGAGATACTGTTGATGACAGGGCGCTATAGGCACATAAAAAGTATGCAACCTGGATGTCCAGGGAAACCATATAATCCCCAGGTTGCATTGCTAACATAATGGAGCAGAGAGTTTCCATACGGAACTTGGGTACTCCGAGGTACGTGTTCAACAGTTTTAGATTCAGAAAGGGACGGTATGACCCATTTGGCTTCTGAACCAAAAAGAGCATAGAATAGAATCCCTGACCTTGTTGAGATTATGGAACAGGGATGATCACGCCTGACAGCAGGAAGGATTGAATAACTCCCGCCAGTTCCTGTGCTTTGCCAGGATCCAGTGACTGAGTGGTAGGGAAGTACTGTGTGGGAGGACAATTCAGGTAGGAGAGCGTGTACCCGTGAGAGAACACTTCTTTGACCTAGGCATCAGTCGTGATAAGACACCATGCTTGGGCAAACTGAAGAAGTTGGCCTCCCACCCTGGGGTGCCCCAGGGGGAGGCCCGCCCTGTCAGGCTGAGGGTTTATCCTCAGGTTTCGTGGCTGGACATCTAGCAGACCAAGTCTGCTTGGCCCTGGGTTTGGAGGCCTTGCCGGTGTGAGATGAGCGTAGAAAGGACGGACCCTTGATTTTGCCTTGGGAATGAACAGTGCAGTGTCAAGAGGTGCTTCACCAATGTAATAGGCAACATCGCTAATGTTGGCAATGATAATTGCGCTGTGGTCAGATCGGATTCCAGGTTATCGGTCCATGTTTCAATGGCCTTAGCTTTCCACGCTGTGGCCGTAGCCAGCCTGGCAATTGCTCCCGTAAGAGAGTACACTGATTTAAGATTAAGACACACATCCAATTGTCTATCCGGTAGTTCCTAAAGGGAGGACGCAGTTAGGATAGGCAGGATGGAACTCTTGATTAAGTGTGTCACATGAGTATTCACTATAGGTGGACTGTCCCACTTTGCACAATCCTCTGTGGGTAAAGGGTAAAAGGAGCTTAGCCTCTTAGGTACAGTGAATTTTTAGTACGTGTTTTCCACACTCAGTTCTAACTTCAGTGAAGTGGTCCGAGTGTGGAAACTCAGCTAGTACCACTTTCTGCTGCATGCACAGCGGATCTTTGGAAGTACGGGCTGGTTCCGCATCTTCAAGCTGAAGAGAGAATTTAACCGCCCTGTTTAATGCTGCCACATTAAATTTACACTGGGCCTCCTCATCCTGAGGAAGATTCTGAAACCTCAGCCGTGTCAGCAAGTACTGAAAAGTGTAGTGTGGACTGTGAGGAAGGTACAGTATTGTTTAGCAACAGTAGGTGCAGGCAGTGTGCCTTACCCTTGTATCATGTTTTGAAAAGCAGCAGATGAAGCAGCCAGACTCTGAACAAATGTAGAGAATAAATCCAACCACTGAGGGTGGATGGGTGGGGCTGCTATGGCCTCATAAACAGGTTGTAATGGCTGTTGAAATCCCATAGAAGGAGCCATTGTGGGCTGCAGTTGCTGTGGTACAGCTACAGGGGGAGCCATTGTGGGCTGCACTAGTCGTGGGATGGTCCCCAGGAGAGCCAGTGTGTGCTGTACTGGCTGGAGGATACCACAGGTGGGGTAGCTATATGGTCAGCAATCTTGGCCAATAATGTGGTAAATGAACCCCATAAGGGCTATTTTACAATGACTGGTGGGGCCGAGGTGCTAGGAGGCACAAGGCAGTCCTTGCATAGACCATACTGTGATAAATCCTGAGGTAAAACCTCAGTGTGACAGGCATTACATACTACCAGAGTGGGTGCCCCTGCCTGTTTTGCCTTGCTTTTCTTGGACATGGTAACAGCAAGCAGTAAACACAATATGGTATTGAGCAGTGTCTAACAGGCACAGTATGCGACAATAAGCTCACACAAATACAATATTTAGTAAAATGTGGCAGAGTTAATCCAATACACATGAGTTTTCAAGGGTCACAGAGAGAAAACAAGTACAGGCAAAGCAAATACAAATTTACAGTTTGAAATAGAGAAAAATCAAGCAGCAGCACTAACATAAGTAACATACAACGCAAAAAACGAATTTAACTGCAATGGACATTTTTATCAAATACACAGCACTTCGATAAGGCTGGCAGGATTTTTAATTTTGTATAACCTGCTATGTAGAAGAGGTACACAGGGAGACACAGCCCACTGCCTCTGGAGAACTGCAGAGCTCTGCATAATGGCTGCCCAACGTCTCTTGTGAGGAAGGAGGAGCAGCCCAGGATTGGAAGACCGCTGTGGAAGGGCACCCTAGGCTGGGGGAGGGGCCACTGGGGAAGCGCTGACCTCCCCTGTGCTGACTATCGCCACAAGTTCTCCCGGCCATTAACCACTTGCCTGGCATGGTGGCATCAGATGCGACCATGCCTGCAAGTGCTCCATCTGACCTGGTCGCACAGGATGCGACCAGTCAGATAGAGTGCGTTAGCAGCGGCAGGGAAGGGAAACTTCCCTCCTCTGCCTCCCTGCACTCTCCCCGTGTCTGCCGTACTGCCGATCGGTCAGCACGGCAGGATCCCCCCTCCAGCGGCTGCAGACAATGGCAGCCGCTGGGGAGTGTAAATAAACTCTCCCTAGCTGCCCCCAGACCCCCCCGGCATACCTCGAGGCTGTCCCGGCTTTCAAAATAAAAGCCGCGATGGTCGCGATATTCCCGATTGATGTTTGGGGGGGGGGGTTTAGAAAAAAAAAAATCACAAAAATTATTAGATTTTTCTTTTTTTTCCTTTTTTTTTTTTTAACTAAAATCATTTGGGATAGGGTTAAATTCATGTTCTTCACCTAATTCACTCATAAAAACCCCCGACAATTTCGGAGCGGTCTTTGGCAATCGTCAGTTAAGTGGTTAAAGTGTCCCCAGCACCAGTGTACATTAATGCCCTGGTGGTATAGTGCGGCCGCGAGTACACTGAATGGACTGGGAGCACATCAGCAGCTATGGTCTGTCTCCCGGGACAGCGGTACAAGGACCCGCCTTACCTGTCCCCCAATGTGAGAAGATGCAGTCCTCGGGCGCCCCTGCTCCTTGCTAGTGGAAGGTGCAGTGGTAGTCCTGCTTAAATCACCTACCCGCTTGTGGTGTCACAGTAGTTATCAAAAAAAGTTATTCAAAATTCTAATAAAAAAAGAAAAAGAAAAACTTTGGCTCCAAGCTGCAGCCCCTGTTCAGTGTGACCAGCTCCTTGCTGGCACCAAAAAAACTGAAGTACTATAGTATGGGGGTGGGGTATGAAGGGAGAAGAGCCCAGTGCATCCTGGGAGGCTCACAAGCTTACTGTTCGGTGCAAGTCCTTGTCGCCACCAGGATCATACCCAAGGTTAACCCTGTGGAGGTTATGGACCGTAAAAAAGAAAATAAAGTTTATCCCAAATTGAATCCACTTGACCTTATCGATAACAAGATCAGGAAACTCCCAACATACACACTTCCCAACGCCCAACTAGTGAGAAAAACATTTCCTATAGCACACTGAACACAATCCCGGCCTAGAAGGTCGATAGGATACCAAAATATTGCTGGTAAAGAGCAATTTCTATACATGCCAATTCTGTAAGTAAATCTGTTGATGAAAAAAAAATAAAAAAAAATAATTATCAATATAGGAGTAAGGTATGGACTAATAAGGGGATGCGTTTCATTTGCTGGCTATCGGAATACCAGCAGTCAGGATACAGACGCCGGAATCCTGCCAGTCAACAATGCCGCCAGCCAGCAATGCCGCCAGCCAGAATCCTGGCGCAACAGTCAGTGTCCACGACACCCAAAGAGTGGAAATAGACCCTGTGGCGAGCGCAGCAA
This sequence comes from Pseudophryne corroboree, assembly GCF_028390025.1. NCBI lineage: Eukaryota > Metazoa > Chordata > Amphibia > Anura > Myobatrachidae > Pseudophryne > Pseudophryne corroboree. Next base: position 403,877,020 of record NC_086446.1, read on the forward strand.
GACACCTAGCCCGCAGCAAACCTGCAAGGGGACTCTGCGCTCTCCCCGCTGCCGGCATTCCGGTGGGTGGAATGCAGATGTCGGGATATTGACAGCCAGCAACACACCCGTCGGTAAATCATACTGATTCCCTAATAAGTACTGTTTGCACTGTAAACAAATTCAGAACCAGCTGAAATGAACTCCAGCGCATATATCTAATTAAAGACACTACGAAAGGTACACTTACATCAACACCACCAAATAAATCAAAGATGTAGGTGTTTGGAAAGGGGAATTCAGGACTAGACTTCTTGTCATCGGTCACAATTGCCATCGCTTCCATAGAAAGCAGAGGAGAAATTTCCTGGATGCGGGGGGAAAAAAAAAAAAAACACAACCCAGATAAATTTGGTTTAAGATTGCATTTTGCATAGCGTAATACAGATAATGACCAACATGGCTTAGACTTCAATGCTGCATGACTCCATTTGAGAATATCAGTAATAGGAAAAGGTTTCTGAAATAATTCAGCTTGATGCACAATTTTAAATACATCTTATTGTACTTTGCATTTCATAATATAGATACACACGTGTGTGTGTGTGTGTGTGTGTGTGTGTGTGTGTGTGTGTGTGTGTGTGTGTGTGTGTGTGTGTGTGTCTTTGTGAATTACTGCAGTCAGTATTCTTTTACAAGATTAAAATACTATGGTAAATTACAGTAGAAATTAACTAGGATTATCAATACTTAGTAGCAGGATTGGGAGTAAACACTTAACTTTGGTAAACTGGTACCACTACGCTGCTAAGGGTTTTCTCAACCTTATAGTGTCTGAAAAACTATGGGCAGGAACTGAATTGTTTTGTGGGTGCCCAAACGTAATGGGAGCCCACTGGAGCAATTACATTATCACTCCCCACCCCCCTTTGGCTTGAATGCCACGTGTGTACCATTAGTACTGGGTTGAGCCAGTAGGCTCGCAATCTACATTCCAGTTCAACCCAAAGGTGCTCAATGGCGTTGAGGTCAGGGCTCTGTGCGGGCTACTCAAGTTGAGCCGACCGCAAGAAGATTGACAGAAAGAAGGCGTTCCTGAGCGTGTCCGGACCGTTGCCTGACGTTTTCAGGGAGTGGAGAAGAAAACGCAGGTGTGTCCAGGAGAATGGAGGGTGGATGTCTGACGTCAAAGCTGGCTCCAGCATCGCTGAGATCGTCGCACAGGGTAAGTATGTCCAGGGCTAGTCTTGTTCTGCTTGAAAATGTTTTAGCTTAGCAGGGCTGCACAAGCGATCGCAGCCCTGCTAAGCTAAAATACACTCCCCCATAGGTGTGGACTAGTTGATCGCAGCAGCAGCAAAAAGTTGCTGGCTGCGATCAACTCGGAATGACCACCATGTCTTCATAGTCCTTGCTTTGTGCACTGGGGCACAGTCATGTTGGAACTGAAAAGGGCCTTCCCGAACTGTTGCCACAAAGTTTGAAGCATAACATTGTCCATAATGTTTTAGTATACTGAAGCATTTAGATTGCTCTTCACTGGAGATAAGGGGCCTAGCCCAATCCCTGAAAAACAGCCCTATACCATTATCCCTCCTCCACCAAACTTCACAGTTAGCATAATGCAGTCAGGAAGGTAACGTTCTCCCAGCATCCGCCAAACCCGCACTCGAATAGATCTGACCGCCAAACAGAGAAGCGTAATTTGTAACTCCACAGAACACGTTTCCACTCCTCCACAGTCCAGTGTCGGTATGCTTTACACCACTCCATCCAATGCTTGACATTGGACTTGGTGATATGAGGCCTGCGGTATCCGGACTATAGGTCGACACACATTAGGTGGACACCTATTAGGACGATGCAGGAAATAGGTTGACAAGACCATTAGGTCGACATGGAAAAAGGTCAACAGGAGTTTTTCACTTTTTTCTTCTTCATTTTTTGAACTTTTTCATTCTTTACGATCCACGTGGACTACAATTGGGAACAGTACCCTTGCCCAAAGCGCGAGCCATGCGAGGGGACACGGTGCACTAATAGGGGTTCCCCATCACTTTTTGAAGAAAACTACACAACCCCCCTTAAAAACTCATGTCGACCTTGTTCATGTCGACCTAATGGCCAAGTCGACCCATTTCTGTGTCGACCTACTCACTGTCGACCAACAGGTGTTGACCTAGATACTGTCGACCCCGAGTCCCATACCAGAGGCCTGCATGACCCTGCTCGGCCATGGAAACCCATTCCATTATTAATATTTGTGTATCCTACCACACAGTTTTTGCGCTTAAATTAATGCCAGTGGAAGTCTGAAATTCTTCAGCTATGGAATCAGAGCGTTGGCAACTTTTACGCACTATGCGCCTTAGCAGTTGCTGTCCCCGTTCTGTGATTTTACATGGTCTTCCACTTCGTGGCCGAGTTGCTGTTATTCCTAAACACTTCTACTTTCTAATAATATCACTCACTGTTGAACGTGGAATATCCAGCAGGGATGAAATGTTATGAACAGATTTATTGTAAAGGTGGCATCCTATCACAGTACCATGCTTGGAGTCACCGAACTCTTCAGAATGATCCATTTTGTATCACAAATGTTTGCAAATGGAGACTGCACGGCTAGGTGCTTGATTTTATACATCTGTAGCAACAGGTCTGATTGAAACACCTGAATACGATAACTAACAGGTGCCCCACATACTTTTGTCCATAAAGTGTAGCTGCATCAAGTAGACAACACTGAAATAAATATCAGGGTGGCAGAAAACCGAGGGATATAGTGCTGTCAAAGGAAGTATGGAGTAGAAGATAGTCTAAATAAGAGAAGGAAACCACATGAGGGAAGAGGGTCCTGCTCGTGAGACCTTATATTCTAAACGGGAGGAGCTGGCGGGCAGACAGACGGGTGACAGATGGGGTAGACAGTGAGCGTGGGACAGAGGGCTTAGGATGAGAGTTTGATGGGTTTGGTGAAGTGGGTCTTGAAAACCCATTTGAAGTTTTGTAGAGGTGGGGAGTTTGAGGGGGAGAGGTAGAGAATTCCAAGTAAAGGGAGCAGCATGTGCAGGCAGGAGAGGCATTGTGCATTAGCAGAGCGAAAAGGACGGGTGGCGGGAGTATAAACGGAGGTTAGGTCAGCGACGTAACTGGGAGAAAAGTGAGTGAGGGATTTGTAAGTGAGTGTGAGAAGCTTGAATTGGATTTTGAAGGGGAAGTGGAGCGGGCAGAAGGACATAGCACATTTGGTGAAGATGATGAGCCGGGCAGCAGCACTGAGGATAAATTGGAGCTAGGCATTGATCATGGATGCCAGATAGGAGATTACAGTAGTCCAATGACCAGTAAGTGAATAAGGGTCTTAGTGGCATCCTGGGTGAGAAAAGGTCTGATCCTGGAAAGATTTTTTAGATGAAAACAGCAGGTTTGTGAGAGGTGCTAAATGTGTGGTTTGAAGGAGAGGGAGGAGTCAAGTATTATTCCACGACTATGCCAGGAGACCGTAGTGCCATCAATAGATAATGAAATTGAGGGAGGTAAGGCTGTGTGGGAGGGTAGGAAGATGATCAGCTCAGTCTTAAACATGTTAAGTTTAAGAAAGCGCTGGGACATCCAAGAGAGCGAGTGAAAGATAGGATTTGAGTATCATAAGCATAGAAATTACATTGTAAGTCAAAAGAGTGAATGAGCTCACCTAAAAAGGATGCACAGAGAGCAAAAAGGAGAGGACCAAGAACATAACCTTGGGGGACACCAACAGTCAGTGAGGAGGGGGGAGGAGGGGGGGGGGAGAGGTGGAGTCAGAGGAGACAGAAGGAGGGGGGTGCACTGCAACTTTGTGCACTCAAAAATAAATAGGCAGGCGATAGCATTTCAGCATATTTAGTTCCAACATACGAAGACTATCCCAAGGGTCCAGTGTTCCACAATGGGTGATGGAGAAAATAGGATTTTGGTACTTACCAGGTAAATCCTTTTCTTTGAATCCATAGGGGGCACTGGAGTACTCTTGGGATATGGACGGTTTCCGTAGGAACAGGGCACTGAATATTTAAATTTACAACACTCCACCCCTCCATATCCCCGAGTACCCCAGTGTTTTTTCTGTGCTCGAAGTTAGCAAAGTGCAAGCTGCATTCTGAGATAGTGAAGCAGTAGTAACACAAATAAATTCAAACACACGTCCTGTGAAATGTAGATAACAACATGGCCTCAGCAACAATCTCAAAGCACAAACTCCCTAATCAAGTGGCCATGTCTTTTACATCTCACCAGCGCTAGTCAGCCTAGCTTTCTTAAGGTATATCACACAAGGCGATTTTGAGCTCAAAAGTAGCTCAGTTTTGCCGTTTTGAACTACTTTGAGCTCAAAATCTCCCAGTGTGTATGGCCGGGCGATGAGCGCATTATCACGGACTGCCGCCATTCTACGGCCTGTTTTACGTCTCCTACTGTGGAAAGTGGTTCACCCCCCTGAACATCGCTGTGCTGGGTGAAAATCGCCCAGTGTGTATGCACCTTAACTCTCTTCCACCATTTGAATATGCTTCTCAAATTTCTCATTACATATTACAGTTCTGCTAGACCAGGGGTGCATTCTGTACCACGCAATTGCAACTGATATGCCAGGAAAATTATAATTATTATATAAAGATAGAGATAGATAGCTATCTCAAGATAAAGGCAGCACTCCCAAAAAACTGAAAGTAGCGACCTGGTACCCTCCATAGGTACTCCCAGCTAGGAGTCCACTAATAGTGGAAAAGTATAGCAGCGGAACTCGAAAATTAAATATGGTGACAATGTTTCGATGATTTATATCCTGAAGACAATTAAATAAATCAACGAAACGTTGATACTTTACCTGTTGTCACCATGTTTAATTTCTGAGTGCCGCCACAATCCATATTAGTGTGTGTGTGTGTGTGTGTGTGTGTGTGTGTGTGTGTGTGTGTGTGTGTGTGTGTGTATACACACAGTACCAGTGAAAAGTTTGGACACCTTCTCGTTCAATGGTTTTTATTTATTTGAATTATTTTCTACACTGTAGATTAATACTGAAGACATCAAAACTATGAAAGAACACATATGGAATTATGTTGTAAACAAAACAAAAGTGTTAAACAAATCAAAAAGGAGATTTATGGTAGACTTACCATTGTTAAATCTTTTTCTGCGAGGTACACTGGATTCCACAGTGAATAACATCGGGATGTAGAGTTGGATCTTGATCCGAGACACCAACAGGCTAAAGCTTTGACTGTTCCCAGGATGCACTGCATCGCCTCCTCTATAGCACCACCTCCAGGCACTGGAGCTCAGTTTTGTTAACCAGTCCAATGCAGTAGCAGGTAAGAGAGACGGTAGAAGTTAGTCACATAGAACTACATTCTCACGACAGGAGAAGGGACTAGCGGCTAATGACATACAAACCCAAAGAATCTAAGTGCGTCAGGGTGGGTGCCCTGTGGAATCCAGTGTACCTCACAGAAAGAGATTTAACAATGGTAAGTCTACCATAAATTTCTGCAGCGGGGTACACTGGTATTCCACAGGGAATGACATTGAATGACATTGGGGATGTCCTAAAGCAGTTCCTCATGGGAGGGGACGCATTGCAGCTGGCACAAGAAGCTGGCGTCCAAAGGAAGCATTCTGGGAGGTGGAAGTATCAAAGGCATAGAACCTGATGAACGTGTTCACAGAGGACCACGTAGCCGCCTTGCACAATTTTTCAGCGGACGCGCCACGGCGGGCCGCCCATGAAGGTCCAACCGACAGAGTAGAATGTGCCTTGATAGCAGCAGGAGCTGGGAGCCCAGCCCGCGCATAAGCTTGTGCAATCACCATTCTAATCCATCTGGCCAAGGTTTGCTTATTCGCAGGCCAGCCACGTTTGTGAAAACCAAAAAGTACAAAAAGGGAATCTGACCTCCTAATGGAGGCAGTCCTCTCCACATAAATACGGAGAGCCAGTACCACATCGAAAGATTTTTCTTTGGAAGAGAGACCAGAAGAGTTGAAGGCCGGAACCACAATCTCCTGGTTAAGGTGAAAAGATGATACCAACTTAGGCAAATAACCAAGGTGAGTTTGACCTTAAGCGTAATGCATTTAAAGGTCCACAGACTCAAGAGGTTCAAATGGAGACTCTTGCAGGGCATTCAGCACTACATACAGATCCCATGGAGCCACAGGAGGGACATAGGGAGGCTGAATCCGTAGGACATTCTGAGTGAAAGTGTGAACGTCAGGAAGAGACGCTATTTTTCTCTGAAACTACACCGACAAGGCAGAAATGTGAACCTTGAGGGAGGCCAGACGAAGGCCCAAGTCTAGGCTTTGCTGTAGAAAAGACAACAGTCTGAAGGTTTTTAAAGTATATGCATCATAATTCTTAGCAGCACACCAGGTGAAGTAAGAATTCCAGACCCTGTAATAAATCTGAGCCAAAGCTGGTTTAGGGCCTTCAACATAGTGTGAATGACCGCCTCAGAGACTCCTTTTGCTGTCAGGAGTGATGCTTAGAGAGCCACGCCGTCAAAGCCAGTCTGGCCAGGTCAGGGTAGACACAAGGGCCCTGAACGAAGAGGTCTGGGCGTTGAGGAAATAGAAGAGGACGCTCTATCGAGAGACCCTGCAAGTCTGAGAACCAATGCCGCCTGGGCCACGCTGGAGCGACTAGAAGTAGTATTCCTCCTTCTTGCTTGAACTTCCGTAATACCCTGGGCAGGAGTGACACTGGAGGGAACATGTATGGCAGCCGAAAGTTCCATGGAGTTGCCAGTGCATCCACGAATGCTGCTTGAGGATCCCTTGTCCTTGCTCCGAAGACTGGAACTTTGCGATTGTGTTGCGACGCCATCAGTTCTACATCTGGTAGGCCCCACTTGTACACAATGAGTTGAAAGACTTTCGGATAAAGGCTCCACTCTCCGGCGTGCGCGTCCTGATGACTGAGGACGTCCGCTTCCCAGTTGAGGACCCCCGGAATGAACACTGCAGATATGGCTGGCAGATGGCGTTCTGCCCATTGAAGGATTTTTGACACTTACATCATTGCCATGCGGCTTAGAGTTCCACCTTGACGATTTATGTATGCCACCATGGTGGCGTTGTCGAACTGTACTTGAACAGGCCTGTTCTGTACCAGAGGCAGGGCAAGCGTCAATGCATTGAACACCGCCCGCAATTTCAGAATGTTTATCGGGAGGAGAGATTCCTCCCTGGACCACCGACCCTGGAGAGAGTATTGCTTCAACACTGCGCCCCAACCCCGCAGACTGGCATCCACCATTAGGAGGACCCAGTTGGAGATCCAGAAGGGACGGCCCCTGCTCAACTGTTGGTCCTGTAGCCACCATCTCAGTGACAGACGAACCTCCGGAGTCAAGGAGATCATTTGAGACCTGATCCGGTGAGGCAGGCCATCCCACCTGGAAAGGATTAACCACTGTAGGGTTCCGGTATGAATAGTCGACCATGTTATGGTTGACAGTCATTAGGTCGACCACTATTGGTCGACACTGGCATGGTCGACACATGAAAAGGTCGACATGAGTATTTTTACTTTGTGTCATTTTCTGCGTAAAGTGACGGGGAACCCCAATTAGTAAACCGATTTGCACGCCATGCTTTGGGCAAGGTGCCTCGCTGCACTTGGTACAGATTACTGTTCCCAATCGTAGTGTATGTAGATCGTAAAGTATGGAAAAGTTCCACAAAAGATTTTTTTGTAAAGAAAAAGTCATGTCGACCTTTTCATGTGCCCATGTCAATGTCGACCAATAGTGGTCAACCTAATGACTGTCGACCATAACATGGTTGACCATCCAAACGGATACCCCGCTGTAGAGGGCGGGAATGAAATTGAGCGTACTCTACCATGTTGAATGCAGACACCATGAGGCCCAGTACTTGCATCGCTGAGTGTATTGACACTCTCTGGCAAGAGAGGAAGCATATGATCCTGTCCTGAAGTTTCAGGACCTTCTCTGTAGACAAGAACAATCATTGGTTGTGTGTGTCCAACAATGCCCCCAGGTGCACCATGCTCTGAGCAGGGACCAGCGAGGACTTCTTCCAATTGATGAGCCACTCGTGGGCTTGTAGAAATTGGACCATCAGTTCCAGATGACTGAGGAGAACCTCTGGGGAGTTCGCCAGGATCAGCAAGTCGTCCAGATACGGCATGATCCAGACACCCTGACGGCGGAGAAGAGCCGTCATGACTGCCATGACCTTAGTAAAGATCCGAGGAGCCGTGGTCAGTCCGAAAGGCAAGGCCTGGAATTGATAACGTAGGTTGCCAATAGCAAACCGCAGATATTGCTGATGCGACATGGCAATAGGTATGTGCAGGTAAGTATCCTGTATGTCCAGGTATAACATATAGTCCTTGGGTTCCATTTCCAGTACAATAGAGTGCAGAGTTTCCATCCGGAATTTGGATACGATCACAAATTTGTTCAAATATTTGAGGTTGAGTATAAGCCGGGAGGACCCATTTGGTTTCAGGACAAGAAACAGGGTCGAATAGTAGCCCCTGCCTCTTTGAGACAGAGGTACCGGCACAATCACTACGGTACCTAGGAGAGATTGTACAACCAAGTGTAAAGCCTGTGTTTTCTGCGGATCCAAAGGGATAACCGTTGAGCAGAACTAGTGAGGGGGGTGTCTCTTGAAGGAGATTGCGTACCCGTGAGAGACAACTTCCCGCACCCAGGAGTCTGAAGTGGTCTTTAACCAGGCCTGGGCATACCGCAGAAGTTGGCCTCCCACCCTGGGGTCCCCCAGGGGGAGACCCGTCCCATCATGCCGCAGGCTTGTCCTGTTTGGAAGCAGGCTGATGGGCGGCCCAAGATTGCTTAGACTTAAGCTTGGTGGTTTTGGAAGTACGAGCCTGTCTCGGGTACGCCTGACCCTTTGCTTTACCTGGAAGTCGAAAGGAACGAAAAGTGGTACTCTTAGCCTTCGGAGCAGAAGGATTAGTACTTGGGAGAAATGCAGTCTTAGCTGTTGCCAAGTCAGTCACGATCTTGTTCAGATCCTCCCCAAATAGTATGTCTCCCTTAAAAGGGAGCACCTCCAAGGTCTTTTTGGAGTCCATGTCCACTTTCCAGGACCTTAACCACAAATCCGGCAGCAAGGATAGACGTAATAGATGCCTTGGCCGCCATTACGCCTGCATCGGCGGCCGCCTCCTGAATATAGTGAGAGACTGTGGTAGTATACAACAGATATTGTCTGGCAGTGTCAGAAAAATTTAGAGGTAGCTCATCCTCAATTGCCTGAACCCATGCTTCAATAGCTTTTGCAGCACAAGAGGCTTCTATAGTGGGTCTATGCACAGCACCAGTAAGTGTGTAAATAGACTTCAGGCATTCCTCCAGACGCTTATCCGTCGGTTCCTTCAGGGAGGTGACAGTGGTGACAGGCAGAGTAGAAGATACCACTAGACGGGCGACATTAGAGTCGACCGGCGGTGGAGTGTCTCACTTGTTACTCAACTCCGCAGGTATAGGGTAACGAGCTAGCATCTTTTTGGACAGAGAAAATTTCTTTCCTGGAGACGACCAGGATTCCTGACGTATGTAAATTAAAAGGTCAGAATGTGGTAAAACTACTTTAGCAACCTTCTGACGTTTGAACTTATCAGGTTTCTTAGACCTAACAGGAGGATCAATCTCATCAGCAATCTGGTGAATCAGTTTGATAGCCTCCACTAGGTCAGGAACATCAACTTGAGTTGTAGATTCCTCATCAGAAGCAACAGTATCAGTGTCTGACGGATCAGTATAATCCCCATCCTCATCGGAATAATCATCCGAAATATTAGTGGATTGTGAGGAAGAAATGGCCCGCTTAGATGACCCCTTGGCCTCAGCAGGGCGAGGGGTAGGTTTTGTTTAACCAAAGACTAAATTTCATTGTTGTAACTGGGTAGACAGAGTATCCGCCCAAGGCGGGTTAACTACAGGGACAAAATGTGGCTGCAACGGCACAGGAGGTCCCACGGGGGGCATAAGCTGTGTTACAGGTGTAGTCAGCATATTTGAAAATGCAGCCCAAGGTGGGTCTTGATTTGCCACAGGTGCTGCCGACTGACTGGAAGGTGCAGGGCACCCTGTACCTGAACCGTCAGCTGAAACCTTTTCCTCAGTCAAATCCGCAGACGCCCGCACTGCATGATGCAGGAGCGTCTGCGGATTTCCCGCCCTGTGTAGCAGACATTATTGCGAATGTAGTCTTAGGGCGCAACAGCACAATATAGCCAGACAAACACAATACCTGCAACAACAAAAAAACACTGTGTTATGTGACCGCAAATGCAGAGCACAAACAGAGGATTTAGGCGGTGTGAGGTGACTGAAACACACAGTGAAAAATACAAAACAGTATATCCTGTGGAACACTATATTTTATACGAGACCCTGATGCACTTAGCCCCCCAGGGTACAGAATATAGTAATAGCAATACGTGTGATACACAGAATAGAATCCATACAGCAGCTATAGGCACACACAGTCACAGGTACAATGCAGAAATTATTACATATAAATAATAAGACTGCACTAGACTAGTTAATCTACATATAGATATGTATGTATACAGATATAACAATGTACAGTAAACACTGGATGTATATCACAGAATACTTGTACTAAGTATTCATACAGCAGTACACTTGTTCTTAACTAGCATTGTCTAAAATGACATGTAGAATACTTAAGTGTCTGTAAATACACAGCGCTGACAAGACAGGCGGTTTTAGAGAGGAGACGGTGCCCAGCAGTCCCGGAGATCAGCCCAGCTTGTAGTGAAGATGGCGCCAAAATCTCAGCAGGGAGTAAGGGAGAGAGAAATGCAGCTCCAGGACGGGAACACCAGCAGTAGATGGCGCCCGTAGCTGGGGGAGGGGCTACAGGTCAGCGCCTTATCCCCTCTGCTGGACTTCACCACCGGGTACTACGAAGCCTATTGCAAATGGATTTTTGGTAAATCCTACCTGTGCTCCCTGCCCTGGTGGATATAGTGGGGTCCCTGCACGGCCACAGTGTCCAGGCCAGCTGCGCGGTCCGTCTCCTGGTACCGTGTCCGGATCACGATTTACCGGCGGGTCCCACCTGGGGGATCCTCTTACCTCCTCCCTGTCATGCAGCCACGCGGTCCAGGAGAGCAGCAGCGGTGGTGTGCCTAGTAGCTGGGAACCAGGCCACAGGAGTATGCAGCGCCGCTGAGGGAGGTGATGGAGCCGCAGCACAGCATGTCAGAATGACATAAAAAGTGCTGCGGCCTTTTAAGTCTTCTTAAAAAGCTCTCATTAGGACTGCCTAGCGCAGCCCCCCATTAGTGACCTGCACTGCAGCCACCAACTTACAAAGTGAGCTCCAGTGCCTGGAGGCGGGGCTATAGAGGAGGCTGTGCAGTGCATCCTGGGAACAGTCAAAGCTTTAGACTGTTGGTGCCACGGATCAAGATCCAACTCTACACCCCGATGTTATTCCCTGTGGAATACCAGTGTACCCCGCTGCAGAAATATGTTTTATATTTTAGATTCCTCAAAGTAGCCCCCCTTTTGCTTTGATGACAGCTTTGCACACTCTTGGCATTCTCTCAATCAGCTTCATGAGGTAGTCTCCTGGAATGGTCTTGAGGGAGTTCCCAGAGGTGCTGAGAACGTGTTGGCTACTTTTCCTCCACTCTGCGGTCCAACTCATTCCAAACCATCTCAATTGGGTTTAGGTCGGGTGATTGTGGAGGCCAGGTCATCTGTCGCAGCACTCCATCACTTTCCTTCTTGGTCAAGTAGCCCTTACATAGCCTGGTGGTGTGTTTGGGGTCATTGTCTTGCTGAAAAACAAATGATGGTCCCAGTAAGCGCAAACCAGATGGGATGGCGCTGCAGAATGCTGTGGTAGCCATGCTGGTTAAGTGTGCCTTGAATTTTGAATAAATCACCAACAGTGTCACCAGCAAAAGCACCCCCACACCATCACACCACCTCCTCAATGCTTCACAGTGGTAACCACACATGCAGAAACCATCCGCAACACCTTCTCTGCGTTTCGCAAAGACACGGCGGTTGGAACCAAAAATCTCAAATTTGGACTCATCAGACCAAAGTACGGATTTCCACTGGTCTGATGTCCATTCCTTGTGTTTCTTGGCCCAAACAATTCTCCTCTTCCTATTGTTCATCCTCAGTAGTGGCTTCTTCGCAGCAATTCGACCATGAAGGCCTGATTTATGCAGTCTCCTCTGAACAGTACATGTTGAGATTTGTCTGCTACTTGAATTCTGTGAAGAATTTATGTGGGCTCTAGTCTGAGGCACTGTTAAGCAGCAGTTTCTGAGGCTGGTAACTCTAATGAACTTATCCTCTGCAACAGAGGTTACTCTTCTTCCTTTCCTGTTGCGGTCCTCATGAGAGCCAGTTTCGTCATAGCGTTTGATGGTTTTTGCAACTACACTTGAGGATACATTCAAGTTCTTGAAATTTTCTGTATCAACTGACCTTCATGTCTTAAAGTAATGATGGACTGTCGTTTCTCTTTGCAGAGTTGAGTGGTTTGTGCCATAATATGGATAACAACAGTAGTCAAATAGGGGTGTCCACTGTGTACTAACCCTACCTCTGCACAACACAACTGATGGTCTCAAACACATTAAGAAGGCAAGTAATTCCACAGATTGACTCTTGACAAGGCACACCTGTTAATTCATAACCATTCCAGACTACCTCATGAAGCTGAGAGAATGACAAAAGTGTTCAAAGCTATCAAAGCAAAAGGGGGCTACTTTGAGGAATCTAAAATATAAAACACATTTTGATTTATTTAACACTTTTTTGTTTACAACATAGGGCCTAATTCTGAATTGATCGCAGCATCAAGTTTGTTAGCAATTGGGCAAAACCATGAGCACTGCAGGGGGGGACAGATATAACATGTGCAGAGAGAGTTAGATTTGGGTGGGGTGTATTCAAACTGAAATCTAAATTGCAGTGTAAAAATAAAGCAGCCAGTATTTACCCTGCACAGAAACAAAATAACCCACCCAAATCTAACTCTCTCTGCAAATGTTATATCTGTCCCCCCTGCAGTGCTCATGGTTTTGCCCAATTGCTAACAAACTTGATGCTGCGATCAATTCAGAATTAGGCCCATAATTCCATATGTGTTCTTTCATAGTTTTGATGTCTTCAGTATTAAAATAATTAAAATAAATAAAAACCATTGAATGAGAAAGTGTGTCCATACTTTTGATTGGTACTATAGATATAGAGAGAGAGAGATAATATGTGTGTGTGTGTGTGTGTGTGTGTATATATATATATATATATATATATATATAAATGAGAGAGAGAGAGAGAGAGAGAGAGAGAGAGAGAGAGAGAGAGAGAGAGAGAATTAAAGTGCATGGTTCAATCTGCGCCACTACCTCTTGCAGGGTTAAAAAATGTGTACCTTCAGGATGCCCTGGCATGGAGAGAAATCACTGTTGGGGTGGCTGCCTTCATATAACTTGTGCAGAAGCAGAGGAATACTGTTCCATTTAGCCTGTTTGTCTCTTTCTTTCAGAAGCTCCTCAGTGATCTGAAATGAAAACAGATTCCATCAGAATGGGGAGTCCACTGTAATCGCAGCCATCCCCTTTCTTTCCACATAACATATGCCAGGGAAATGCCAGTATAATGCTAATAGACAGAGTGACCCTGGACCTCACTAGTATAACCAAGGAGAGAATGAGAATCAAAAATAATTAATTAAACGATGGTACTATTTCATGATTATTCTTTATTTATATGGCAGCACAAAGGTTCCGCAGCGCCCAACAAAGTACATAAACAAAAGGAGCAAAACAAGAAAAGCAGCGACTTGGGGAGAAGTACATGGTATATAAACATTGCTGTATCAGGGACACAACACTGAAATAAGCATTAGGGTGGCAGAAACCAAGAGCTAGGTGCTGATGTAAGGAGTATGGAATAGAAGAGAGTCTAAGAGATGGAATATCATTATTTGCTGAAAGTGTGTAATAGACATCTCAATAATATGACGGCCTTCTCCACTTAATATAAACTGTCAACTCTCTAGCATTACACCTCCTTGTCCTTCAATACTGCTACATGTGAGACAATGGAAATACGATCTGTCCGGGGGTCTAGATCTGTAGTTCCCAAAATCGGTCTTCGAGAAACCCTAACGGGCCAAGTTTTAAATATCTCCATGGCTCAGAACAGATGGTTACGTCAAATTAAGATACTTATTAATCACCTGTGGCCAAGCATGTATATACTTAAAACCTGGACCGTTAGGGGTCCTTGAGTACCGACTTTAGGTACTGCTGGTCTAAATGCAGAAGATTGGTCTGACATATGGCTAGGAGCTGCCAAAACCTCCATGTGTGTGGGTATTAAACAGAGAATGTGCAAAAACTTATTTTGTTGGTACTTAGTGCACTCCAAATTGCACACAATATATCCCTCTTCATCCCCCTTTGCTGGAGGAACTACCAATGACAGGCGTATTTGTTGGGTATGTCCAGATGTGCGGGGATTCTGGTCTGAAGTGCATACTCTTCTCGTTTCCCTACTGGGGTCCTCCGACCCATTCCATTTTAAGTACTTTTTGTTACCTTTTACCCTTTCCAGACTTCCCCACACATGATAAAGGCAGCCATGTTTCAAGTGCTGCCACCTGTCTTGTACCCAGTGCATGGAAAAATCCTTCTCCACCAGCTATGAATGTTCTTTGTCAAAACATTTGGTACATTTATGAAATGGAGCTCATGACTAGCACACTACATGGTACCTCGCAATCATTTCATAAGGTATGGGTCCCTAGACACTTCGCCATGGTACTACCTCCCCCAACTTTTGTAGATTCTAGCCCTCCTTGGTGGGAGATACTGAGGCCCTATTTTGTTCCTCAACTAGACACCGCATGAGAGGTGCCCCTTCCCTCCTCCACTCTTCTTTGTCTGTTCCCTCTCCCTTGCTTTCTTTCGTAACTTTTAAAACCGTAGGTATTTCTATTTTGTATACTGTAGCTTATATGTTTTGGCATAGCTATAAGAGCAATGTCACTGCTTTACTCTGGTATCTTTATGCTCTTTTAAAAATATTGTTGCCTTGTTATTTTGAACTGTACTGTTGCTCATCTGCATAGGAGTGTTGCATTTGTCGTATCTTAATGCGACTATGGTCTGTACATCTGAATAGGAGTGTTGCATTTGTCGTAACTTAATGGGACTATGGCCTGTACATCTGCATAGGAGTGTTGCATTTGTCGTATCTTAATGGGACTATGGCCTGTACATCTGCATAGGAGTGTTGCATTTGTCGTATCTTAATGGGACTATGGCCTGTACATCTGCATAGGAGTGTTCCATTTATCGTACCTTAATGGGACTATGGCCTGTACATCTGCATAGGAGTGTTGCATTTGTT
The DNA here is from genome assembly GCF_028390025.1 of Pseudophryne corroboree. Lineage (NCBI taxonomy): Eukaryota > Metazoa > Chordata > Amphibia > Anura > Myobatrachidae > Pseudophryne > Pseudophryne corroboree. The sequence goes on from NC_086446.1 coordinate 403,892,454, forward strand.
GTATATTAATGGGACTATGGCCTGTACATCTGCATAGGAGTGTTGCATTTGTCGTATCTTAATGTGGCTATGGCCTGTACATTTGAAAATGCCTTTAATTAAAAAATATTGAAGTTAAACAAAGAAAATGCCTTTAATAAACTAAAGAAATTGCTTTTAAAAATTAAATGACATAAAAAGACTTGGGGCTAAAAAGACCATTCCCCACCATTGGGAAGGTGCTGCACCGTACAAATACTTTTTGATCACTAAATTCTCAGATCTGTGATCAATTTAAACAAAAACACAAATACCAAATTCAAAATCTCTGGTTGTGTAGTGAAAGGAAATGTACGTCAGCTGATTCCAGACAGCAGATGAAAGCAACAGCATATAACTTCTGAAACGCGTATCTTCAAACACCTAGAGCTTTCTCTCAAATCATTCATGTAAATAACTGTAGTGACTAATAACATCTATACATTTTATTTAATGCAGCATAGTAGCAAAAAAATGTACATGGCCATGCAACAAAAATCTACAGGAAGTGTATATTTATTGTATTGTTTGTATTTAATATAGTAGGCAGTAAGAATTGCAGTATGATCAGAAAGCTACTCACAGGATTGCCGTCACATTTTTTTTTTTTTTTTTTTATTAATATAGTCCATCACCCACTTCAAATCACCAAGTTAGGCAATCGTGTATATACATTGTCCTGACTGGAACAGATGCATATTTATAGATCTCAAAGACAGAAGGGGGGGATAGAGAGAGAGAGAGAGAGTTATTTCTCTGCTCTTATGCATTTTGAGTAAACTCATCAACTCTCCAGCTAAGTAGAAATTATTAAATAATTTAGTATACAGTATGCACTCCAACAACTGCTTTCACCTATTTCTGCATTCACCTCTCCTGAGATGGCTTTAAGAGACTCTAGAACTAGCCCTTGATGAAGTGGCTCCAGCTACCCATCACACTCCACGTAGGCCTAGATGTCAACCATAGCACTACAAATTAACAAGACAACTACAAAAACTCACACGAAAACTTGAACGTCAGTGGCGTAAATCTCGTATTTCAAGTGACTTCCTCACATATAAGACAGTCTACCACTCTTATAGAAATGCCCTGGACACTGCCAAACAAACATATTTCTAAACTCTTATCTCTGCTCAAGCCTCTAACCCCAAACGACTCTAATACATTTAAATCACTTCTGAATCCTCCCTCACCTACCCCACCAGCCACTATCAAGGCAAAGGATCTTGCTTCCTACTTCAAGGAGAAGATTGATAAGATCCGAGATGAAATGGTATGCTCTTCAGCAGCCAGTGACCTGCTCCATTCTTTACCTGAACCCTCTAGCACTCTCTCTTCATTTGATCCCACAAATGAAGATGAAGTATCATCACTCTTCTCTACTACCCCTCCTCTTGATCCTTTACCCTCACAAATAAGTAAAGCTCTGTCTCTGGTGCTCATCCCTACCTTAACTAACATCTGTAATCTCTCTCTTTCTCTACTGGTATTTTTCCTTCACTCTTCAAACATGCAGTGATTACTCACATTTAAAAAAAAAAAATTCTGACCCTAATGCTCTCTCAAACTACCGCCCTATCTCTCAGCTCCCTTGTCTCTCTAAGCTACTTGAGAGACTTGCCTACACTCGACTCACACACTTTCTTAAATCATACACTTTGTTGGACCCACTTCAGTCAGGCTTCCGTTCCCAACACTCCACAGAGACAGCACTGACTAAAGTGGTTAATGATTTGGTCACAACGAAGTCTAAAGCCCATTACTCACTACTTATTCTTCTAGATCTATCTGCTGCATTTGACACTGTAGATCACTCTTCTCATGCAGACACTACAATCCCTAGGTCTTAAAGACACAGCCCTTTCTTGGTTCCTATCCTACTTATCTAATCGCTCCTTCAGTGTTCGCTTCTCTGAATCTACCTCCTCTTCGCTACCTCTTTCAGTTGGAGTACCGCAAGGCTCAGTCTTGGGTCCTCTACTTTTCTCTATCTATACCTCATCTCTTGGTAAACTAATAAGCTCTTTTGGATTTCAGTATTATCTGTACGCAGATGATACTCAAATCTACCTATCCTCCCCTGACTTGTCCCTATCTGTACTGGACCGTGTCACTGAAGGCCTTTCTGCCATTTCATCCTGGATGACATCTCGCTACCTCAAACTTAATATTTCAGAGACAGAGTTAATTATATTTCTTTTTCATCCACTAGGGGTCACTGGAGTACTCTTGGGATATGGACAGCTTCCACAGGAAGAAGGCACTGAATAAATTAATTTTGAAACTACACCTCCCCTCCATATCCCTGAGTACCTCAGTGTTTTTTCTGTGCTCGACACAGTTAGAAGGCTTGTGGAGTTTGTCCACATTTCATTGGAATTTTTTCTAAGTTTTTTCTTTTTTCAACGATTTACCACATCCCCTCCCCCCTTCCAATAGGTGTGGGTCCGGGATAGTGAAGGCTGCTTTAGCAGCTGTGGGTGTCGGACCTCTCTAAAAAGAGCTCCCTCACTACCACGTGCAGGACTAAAACCTGCAGTAAAGGCTGGACGGAACTTACAGAGAAGCCCCGTCATAGCCCTCACCACAGGGTCCAGGTATGTTGAACGGGGCGGTCAGCTCACGCTGCCGCCCCACTGTGTGGGATACTGTGTGTGTGTGTGTGTGTGTGTGTGTGTGTGTGTGTGGCCGCCCGCCGCTGCCTTCAGCCGACCGCCGCCGCTTCCAGCGCCGCTGTTTAGGCTGTCTCCCCCGTCGCTCTGAGCCGCGTCAGCCACATGGTTTTATGCATAGGCCGCTCCACGGCTCTATGCAGCGCGCTCCCCGGCCCTCGATGCCGCTTCGGGCTCCGTCTCCACCATAGCCGGCTCCGTGTATAGAGAACTGTACACGGAGCACGGGGGGGGGGGGGGGGGGCACACAAATGAGAGTCAAAAGGCAGGCTCCATAGCCTAGTGAGTAACTTTGCTGCCACAGTGATGTTCCCTGCACACAGAAATGTCAGGGTCACTGGATAAAAGCTCATGATTCAACTCTTATTGATAAAGGGAATACAGCAGCGCTGCATGTGTATTACAATAGGCTATGAAGTCTTTGTTAAAACAGGATACAAGTTATATGTGCAGGTTTGAGTGCAACATAAGATGTTTATTAAATCTGCCAACATAATTATAAGTCGGCACTTTGTGTTATACTGTGAGCATGGGGACATATTAACCATGCTTCCTGTTGTTTTTCCTGTTGTATTTCCAGAATTTCCTGTGTTACATCTCTCCTCCATTGAAGGCGCAGGGGTGTTAAGGGGAATTTGGGATCAGGCATATTGCTGGCGTGCACTGCACTTGGCCACATATATATTTATAGAGACACCTTAGTGCTATTTACTGAGTCGCGCAAGTTGTCTGTCTTTGTATTTTTTGTATTGTCTGTCTGCATGAGTAAGACACCAGCAATTACTAATAAGCAGTTTCCCTGCCATGTCTAAAACATGGATATACACTCACTTCTCTTACTATTATTTATATCATAACTGTTTATAATGATATTATCCTAAAGACTGCAAATCTGAATCATGGCCGTGGCAGCCAAATACTGGCTTTGTTCACTGTTGTAAAGTAAGATATGTTATAACAATTGGTCAGCACATGGTGCTTATAAAACAGTATCTGTGGAGCACTGCAAGCATTGTGAGTTCAGGTCTCACCTGCAGCAGCTTTGGCTTAATTCACTTGGCCACACCACACTGGATACGCCCAATCTCATCTGATTTTGGAAGCTAAGCAGTGTTGGGCCTGATTAGCCACCTGGGAGTACAAGGTGCTGTAGGTATTTTTTTATCTACAGCCACACCACACTGGATACGCCCAAACTCATCTGATTTTGGAAGCTAAGCAGTGTTGCATATTGTTTGCCATCTGGGGGAGACTGGTGATCCAACTAGATTGCATACTAATGCATGCTAGTTTAAACTGTTAAAAAAAAAAAAAAAAAAGATACATTCTGGTTAGCTCAGTTTGGGCTTACACTATCAATATAAACCTACCATAGGTTTTACAGTCATGATAGCTCTCCAGAGCACGCTCCCAAGAGCGCGCTCCCGGCGCCGGCCACTAGATAGGGCCCATTAACTAAGCTGTGGTTAAGCAGCAGTCATCTCAGGTTTAAAGCCTGTGTGAGGTCACATTTAGTTTCAGACTTCTAAAAATTATTATACCTCTGTATCAGGATGTATCTGGATATATGTATATGGGTATATAATATATATGTGTATGTATGCATATATGGAATATATATTGTCAAAGTCAAAAATATTACATAGAGAGAACATACAAACTACACACATTTAAGTCGCTATACTTGCAAATATGCGCAGCGAGCACAGCAATATATGGTAACACACGCATTTGCTCAGACATGGCACGGAGATGGATTCGGCGCTTGTTTCATACAGTACATGGTTATGATAATGTCGGGCACCAGACATCATGGAGATTTAGAATTGGCTGATGAATTGATGTCATGAATGTGTATTATTTGAACAGAACCAGATGCGCCCGTCATGTTTGGTATTGAAGCAAGCAGATTGATGTGTGGGTTAGTGTGAGGATTGTTGTGAAGTTGTGGGACATTGCAGCGGATAGATATGATTATATGTATAAAAGCTAAGATCATTTTGTTAGAACAATGAATGATCAAGCCAACCCTTTACTAAGATTTCAGGGCTGAACCTGATTAGCATATACAAAGCAAAAGAGACCCCTCCCCCAGGAACTAGGAAAACAGGCATGGCTAGAAAAGAAGTCAGTTTCAGTTTGCTTGGGGCCTCTGAGGACAGATATACTGTAGCTACTCACACAGCTACCTGGCACCCAGCAGCATGGCGGCTACATCCCCAGGACTGACCTCCAAACTAAAGGCTAAGTATTGAATTCACATGGCTAGATAAGGAAATATAGACAGATTGCTTTAAGGTCAATGGTGCTGGTTTAAATAGTATATTGTAACTTGTTTGTGTGATAGATCTGGGAATATGTGCTGGTAGCAATGGCAGGCTGATATGTGTGGTTACATTGTGATCTGGTCTTGTGATGAATATGCTCTGGTTATTGAGATACTGAAGTTGTTTGGAATGTGAAATTGAATAAGATGGTTCTAGGAAGTTGGATTGTAATTGTGAAAGGTGATTTAGATGGTTTGGAATTGTAAAATCAGAACATATGCATTGTTTTGAGGCTTGGACATTTTGGAATAAAATGGAGTCTTGTGTCTTCTGCTATGTGATTGTGGTGTAGCAGAGAGTGCCATGTGTTTGGACCTGCAAATCTAAAATGGCTGCTGCCGGGTATTTTCCCCTCCCCCTTTCAACCATGTGGTGCAGTCTTTGGAATCATGGGAGTTTTCCCAAAATGGAGTCTAGCTTCTGTCCCATGCGGTATTGTAGGGTTGTGTATATAGGGACAGCCAGTATGGGTAAGGTCAAGTATTTTCTCCACAAAGATTCTCAGCATTGACTAACTGCGCAGCGATTGTCTCTCACATGTGTAGTTTTATCCGCAATCATATTGATCTTACTGTTATTGTGAGCCATTTCTCTCTCTCTCTCTCTTCTCCTCTTTCTCTCTTATTTTCCCTTAAAACGTAATTGTATTGTATTGTATTTCCCGTGTAGTTATCTGGTTAGTTAGTCTATGTTATATTGTAGTGTATGACTTGTATTGTATTAATTCTTTTGCAAGTATAACATTCATAATATATATATAAGGCGTTGGACCCTAAGCACGGTATCTGTGTATTTCTTATAGTGTTAAGTATTCTCAGAGCGTCGGTGACGCTCGAACAGCTTTTAAGTTAATAAGGTTATACTGTGCTGCATTTACACTCTATCACTACACTAAGGTCTTACTGCATAATACACTGTTTATGGTTTAGATATAAAGGTTTAACATTGTGAGAGTCAGCGCCGCTGGTGATCTCCTCGTGGTCCCGAGCGTCCGCTACGCTATAGCGAATCATTACGTTAGTCGGCAGCCAATAGCGTGCCTGCCTGTGATCTCTTGGCCGTGAGCGAACGTGACGCTTGAGCGTCTCGACTACGGCTAAGCGATTGTTACGCAACATGCGTACCCTTACGGTACTCCATACGTAAATAGCGTACAGTGTTCTTAGACCTCATAAAGGGTATTATGTAAGATAAATATTTAGCTTTATCAATATTTATTTATTAAGGTCTGAGTATGTGTGAATATACATTGTTGTATGTATGTGTAGATATATTTATATATATCTATATATCTATAATATGCGGACGTTAAAAATCTATTTTGCAGTAAGCAAGATTAATTGGTCAGCACACAGTGCTTATTAAACAGTATCTGTTGAGCACTGCAAACATGGCGAGTTCAGGCCTCACCTGCAGCAGCTTTGCTTATTGTTTTTACAGGTGGCTCTGTAGCCAAGTGGTTAGGCTTCCCGGCCACAGTGAACATTGTGATTGCATGGACACTGGTTCAGATCCTGGTTTAACAGGTGTTTAAAAAAAACAAAACATGGTAGGACACCATTTTTTAACGTTACTTCCTGGTTCTTTCCCGGAGGTTGCTGCCCTACAACACTTAGCCTCTGGAGGAGCGGGGTGTTGTTAGGAGTTTAATTTATTAATTGTTTTTGTACAGCATGACTCTACAGGAAGAGTCACTATTGCTGGTAACCACATGCACGGTAATGCAGGTTTATACACACACGTTACTTCCGTGGTGTACTTGCTAGTCAAACAAGCAGCTTCGCTGCAAAGTCGGTTACACAGTGTGTCGGACAAATACGAATCTGGGCCAGTGGCGCAATGTATAACGCATCTGACTACGGATAACAAGATTGTAGGTTCGTCTCCTACCTGGCTCGTTTAAGTTGCCGTGATCGTATAGTGGTTAGTACTCTGCGTAAAAACTGCACAGACAGACCCTTACCGGTCCTCTTTGGGGGGAATGCGGGGGCATGTACTGCCTGAAAAAAATAAAAAAATAATTTTTATTTTATTTTTTACTGTTTCAGTTAGATTGTTGCGGTCGATTTGCCGCCTGCCCTCATAGCACCAGGCCAGTACGTCAGGTTCTCAGCGAAGGCTGAACAATTTTCAATGAGAGACAATTGCAATTATTGGGCGTTTAACTACCTATCGGAGTGTACCCTACACAGCAGTAGGGCTGTTGCTTCGCCCTGCTTTGGTAAGGGTTTGAGGTAACAAGGCTGTAGTGGCAGGACACTCCAGTTCAGGTTTGCCCTAAATAAAGACCACCTTACACTTCTTGCTGCCTACAGCTTCTTTGGACGTTGGCAGTTGGTTCTTGCGTTTTCAGCTTCGCTAGTGGCGCATAACGTCCACTTTGGCTACGTTCCTAACAGGCGGAGTCGGATTCCAAACGAGATAGATCGCAGACCAAGTGGGGGGAAAATCTGATTTCCTACCACTGTCTACGCGAATTCCTGAATGATTCAGTCTCAACGACTTCTATTCCTAGGTATGATTCTCGATACGGTAAATCAAAGAATTTACCTACCCGAACAGAAAGTACAGGTCATTCGTCATCTGGTACAATTAGTGCTCAAGCCACGCACAGTCTCGGTTCATTTGTGCATTCGCCTATTAGACACACCGCAGGGTGAGGTTGTCTCCAAGGGCCAGAGTGTCTCTACTCTGGTGGCTCAAAGTACAGACTCTAACCGCAGGGAAACGGTTCGGCGCCTGGAATTGGATAATTCTCACGGCGGACGTGAGTCTCAGAGGTTGGGGAGCTGTAGTTCAAAATTATCAGCTCCAGGGTCTCTGGGCAGATCACGAAAGATTGCTGTCTATAAATGTCCTGGAACTCCGGGCAATTTACAATGCGCTACGACAAGCAGTGCACAGGCTGCAGGCTCAGGCTGTTCAGGTGCAGTCAGAGAATGCGACGGCGGTCGCATATATCAACAAAGGAGGAACGAAAAGCCGTATGGCAATGCGGGAAGTAGCTTGAATCCTCTATTGGGCCGAGTATCACCAAATGATATTGTCGGCAGTATTCATTCCGGGAGTGGACAACTGGGAGGTGGATTATCTCAGCCGTCGGAATTTTCATCCAGGAGAATGGGCATTAAATCCAGAAGTGTTTCACATGCTGGTCCAGAAGTGGAGTTACCCGCAGGTAAACCTGATGGCATCTCGCCACAATCATCAAACGCCCCAGGTCGTGTCCAGAACTAGAAGATCCAAAGGCAGTGGCGGTGGATGCTCTCACAATCACGTGGCCATACAGTCTCGTGTATCTGTTTCCACCATTTCCGCTGCTCCCTCTGTGGCTAAAACGGATCAAAGGAGAGTCCGTCACAGTTATACTAGTGACGCTTCTTTGGCCTCGGAGAGCTTGGTTCTCAGGACTCCGCGGTCTACTCGCAGTCGGTCTTTGGCCGCTCCCACTACATTCGGACCTGTTACAGCAGGGTCCGTTCCTTCACCCCGATTTAGCGCGGCCGCGTTTGACGGGGTGGCTGTTGAGACAGCCCTCTTAAGAAGAGAGGGCATTCCAGAATCGGTTATACCAACCATGTTACGAGCTAGGAAGCCGGTTACGGCAGCTCATTATTACAGAATTTGGCGTGCCTATGTAGGTTGGTGTGAAGCTCGGAAGTTTCCGACATCATCTTTTAAGTTATCCCGTCTTTTGTTATTTCTGCAGATGAGGTTAGATGGAGGTCTGAGTTTATCCACACTAAAAGTGCAGATATCGGCGTTGTCAATTTATTTTCATAGTAGATTGGCCCTATTGCCGTCGGTTCACACCTTTATGCAGGGTGTCCTCAGAGTTCAGCCTCCATTCACTCCACCTACTGCGCCATGGGACTTGAATCTGGTTTTTAGATTTCTTACAGTCTTTTTATTTTGAACCCTTACAACAAGTGGATATTAAATTTCTCACTTGGGAAAACAATTTTTCTTTTAGCCTTAGCGTCAGCAAGGCGTGTTTCAGATTTGGGTGCTTTGTCGTGCAAGCCACCGTATTTAGTGTTTCATGATGACAGAGCGGAACTTCGGACGAATTCCGCTTTTCTACCAAAGGTAGTGTCATCTTTTCACATCAAATCAACCAATAGTAGTTCCTGTGTTAACAGGAGACTCTGGTAGGTTGTGGTACGCGCATTGCGCATTTATGTATCCCGAACGTCGACAGTTCGTAAGACGGATACGTTGTTTGCTCTCTATGATGCTGCCAAGATGGGTTGGCCAGCTTCTAGGCAGACCTTATCCAGTTGGATTAAACTGACCATACGTCAGGCTTACCTTCATGCTAGGTTACAGCCGCCTACATCAGTAACAGCTCATTCGACACGTGCTGTGGGAACGTCATGGGCAGCGAGTCATGGAGCTTCTACGACACAGCTTTGCCGGGCGGCTACATGGTCTTCGGTGCACACGTTTGTGCGCTTCTACAAGTTTGATACGTTTGCGGCATCAGCATCTAGCTTTGGCCGCCTAGTGTTACAGGTGCCAAACAGCTCTCCCGCCCACGGGGGAAACTTTGGTACGTCCCAAGAGTACTCCAGTGACCCCTAGTGGATGAAAAAGAAAATAGGATTTTGGTACTTACCAGGTAAATCATTTCCTTTGAATCCATAGGGGGCACTGGACGCCCACCCAGAGCAGTTTACCTGGTTTGGGGTAGGTTCAGTAGATCTTATGGTAACACATTTTCACCGACTGGTTCAGATTAACAAGTTCTAATCGGTTATGGTGTCAACTGTTTAGTTGTCAGTAATGTTGTGTCAACTTTATTGTTGTCCGTTATGTTATATGTAATTCTCCATTGTCAACCTCTCTATCGCTCCTGTTCGGCTCAGTAAAAAACACTGAGGTAATCAGGGATATGGAGGGGAGGTGTAGTTTCAAAATTAATTTATTCAGTGCCTTCTTCCTGTGGAAGCCGTCCATATCCCAAGAGTACTCCAGTGCCCCCTATGGATTCAAAGAAAAGGATTTACCTGGTAAGTACCAAAATCCTATTTTCCACCAGCCAATAGTAGGTACCAAACTGATATCTCTATCACTGTTGAAAACTCAACTATCTACCCTACCCCACAAGCTCACTGCCTAGGTGTCATCCTTGACTCTGATCTGTCCTTTGTTCCCCACATTCAATCTGTCTCAAGATAATGTTACATGCATCTAAAAAACATATCCAAAATACGACCATACCTTACACAAGACACTGCTAAAACTCTAATCCATGCTCTCATTGGGGTCGATTCTATTCGGCAACTTAAGAATAGCGCCGGGAATTAGCTCCCGACGCTATTCAATTCAGCTCCAGTTAAGTCGGCGATGTCCCGTTCTCGCCGACTTAACAGGTAGTTTTGTCGGGAGAACGGGCATTCTCCGACTTAACTACCCGCGGCGATGCCGATTCCCGACAGAATCAGCCTCGCGCCGGCCGCAGGCAGCACTTTTGTCGGGTTTCTTCTCTCATCCCCCGGGGATGAGAGAAGAATTCCCGACAATTGCGGGTCACTAGCAGCTGAATTGAATAGCGTCGGGAGCTAATTCCCGGCGCCATTCTTAACTTGCCGAATAGAATCGACCCCAATGTCTCCCGCATTGATTATTGCAATAATCTCCTAACTGGTCTTCCCAAAAGGAGACTCTCACCATTACAATCGGGTGTGGTATAACTCATAGACAGTTAAAAGATAGACAGTCATTAGTTAGACACTATATGGTCGACAGTCAAAAGTCAGACAGGGTCAAAAGTCAGACAGGGTCAAAAGTCAGACAGGGTCAAAAGTCAGACAGGGTCAAAAGTCAGACAGGGTCAAAAGTCAGACAGGGTCATAAGTCAGACAGGGTCATAAGTCAGACAGGGTCATAAGTCAGACACAAAAAAATAATTTTGTGTGTGTTTTTAAACATTTTTAACCTAAAATTGGTGAAATTTGTCCGCTCGCCACGCTTCGGGCTCGGTGTCTCATTCCGCTCCGCTTACCACAACTTTACTAAAAGGTAATAGTATGTGTGACATGGATAGTAAATGAGGCAAAAGTTGTAAAAAACTAACTTTTTTTGTGTCTGACTTTTGACCCTGTCTGACTTTTGACTGTCGACCATATAGTGTCTAACTAATGACTGTCTATCTTTTAACTGTCTGTCTATAGACAGGAACCCATTACAATCCACTCTGAATGCAGCGGCGAGGCTAATCTTCCTCTCTAGACGTTCATCGTCTGCAGATCCACTCTGTCAGTCCCTCCATTGGTTACCTGTATTCTACCGTATTCAATATAAAATCCTTTTACTCACACACAAGGCCATTAACCAAACTACATCAACGTACATCATGTAGCTCATCTCAAAATATCTCCCAACCTGACCTCTTCGCTCTTCACAAGACCTGCGCCTCTCATCCACACTCATTACTCACTCCCACTCACGATTGCAGGACTTTCATCGGGCTGCACCCACTCTGTGGAATGCCCTACCACGCACAATAAGACTCTCCTCTAGTCTCCAAACCTTCAAGCATTACCTGAAAACTTTTTTTTTGCATAGCAAATTCCAGAACTGCCCACATAACTTTCATAAACCTTCCTATCAAATTGCATCCACTCTGTACAGTCCTCACATGTCTTCTCATTTTTCACTTTCCCTCCCTCTCATCATTTCTGTATGACCATATCATACAGCCCACCAAAAACCTTTGCAATTTGGCGGACAACTATGCAATAGATAGCACCTATCCTTGTGTATACATGCCCATTTCCCTATAGATTGTAAGCTTGCGAGCAGGGCCTTCTTACCTCTATGACTGTTTGTTATTACCCAGTTTGTTATATCATTATTTCCAATTGTAAAGCGCAACGGAATTTTCTGCGCTATATAAGAAACTGTTAATAAATAAATAAAATAAATGGAGTTTCACATTTAGAGATTCATCCATATAGATTTAGTTTTACCTCCAAGAAGACAGCACTAACCAATAATGTAGTCTAATTCAAACAGTAGTTACCATTTATAATATTTCCTTAAAACCGTCCATGCCCATTATTGTAAACAATGCTGGCTTTTATTACTCATAATGGGGCAGATGTACTAACCTGGAGAAGGCATAAGGAAGTGATAAACCAGTGATACATGCAAGGTTATAAAAGAACCAGCCAATCAGCTTCAGTATGTAAATTAACAGTTAGGAGTTGATGGCTGGTGCGTTTATCACCTTGCATTTATCACTGGTTTATGACTTCCTAATGCCTTCTCCAGGATAATACATCTGCCCCATTGTGTATATCACATACCCTTGCGCTACACGAGGAGCCACTTTGCAAGTATTAGCCGCCTACAAAAGCCTGTACAATGCAACTTGTAATGGTGGCAGAAGCGCTGTACCATTATGGAATTTATGTGGGGGAATTGAAGACCCCCTATGGCTTGCTAACTCTGCAAAAATAAAAATATATATATATATATATATATATATATTATTATTTTTTTTTACATAATCTCTCCAGGTTCTCCATGTGAAGTTACCTGGAGAACAGACCAAGCAAAACTGATGTAACATGGACAAGACACCATAGAAGAATGACGGGCAACAGATCATCTGTGCTTTCAGTTGGGGACCCCTGCTCTTTCCTGCTTTATTATCATTTTTTTTATAGCATATAACGCTTGTAGAAAATGGTTGTTTAGTCATTACAGATAATTAACACTTTGATTAAATGTATTTCAATTCATTTATTGCAAAGATAACGGGTAATATGTGGCCCTTTGGAAGTTAGAGGGACACCCACAGTAGCCCCTGAAGTGTATCAGGTTGCCTATCACTGCAACATAATATACTGCAAACTGTATATGTACTTGCCAAGATCCATTCAATTCTTTTAAGACCAAAGGGTGTATTTATTAAGCGATACATTTTCAAAGCCACCACAGGAAGTAACAGGGCAATAATATTAAGTACATAACACTCCTGGCACTGCAATTATTACTGCACTTTCCAATCCCGCAGATGGATACACTGAAAATCGGCTTAGTAAATAACCCCTAAATGTTTTCCCGATTGTTGATTACCATGAAAACTTCTCTTAAAGTGGGGTAAGCTATAGACTTTTCTATGCTTTTGACATACTGGTAATGCAAGGGAAGGGTTTTCATGCTGTTGTCTATTTATAAAACTTGTCATATGTAAATGGATAAAAAGGGGTGAAAGAAAAATCTGCATTGTAGCATACATTACTGATAAAGTCAACGAACATGGATCAGACATTCATAAAAATACAAATGTTTGGTTTAACTTATCTAAAAACAACAAGACAAAATAAAACAATATTTTGAAACATTATAGTGGAGGCTAACTTGGCCAAACCCATTACCTTGTATAACAATATACAATTATTATTAAAGGTTGAGTATCCCTTATCCAAAATGTATTAACAGTCTTATACACAGCAGCATTTTCTGTTGCGCATTACAATTGGAAATAACAGTGATATAACAAAACTGGGTAATAACATACATACATACATACAGGAGCCAATTCAATTGTTGCTTGCACCCACTGCTGGGCGTCTGTCATAGGTATTCAACTGTTGCTCCCGATCAGACGCCCATTAGCCTTTAATGCGGCTAACAGCTCCAGGTTTAGCTGCGCAAATCGGCTTAACCCACCTAAAGTGCTTGATTGGGCATCCAAAGTCCAGGTTTGGGCGCTTTTTTTGCAACAAAACTACGGGCTTTATAACACCTTTTTTCTCGCACATCCGGAGGTTGCAAGAAAAAATATGTGACTGCAGCGACTAATGAATGTCTGATCGGAGCAACAATTGAATAGCTCCGATAGATGTCCATTCAAATTAAGCAACAACTGAATCGTCAAAAAAAGTAGAAAGGCTCTGCTCGCAAGCTTACAATCTGTAGGGTAATAGGCACTGAAACACAAGGACAGGTGCTACCTATTGTATAATGGTCCTACCAGATGCAAAGGTCATTGGTGGGCTGTATGATATGGTCACACAGCAATGTTGGTCAGGAGGTGAAAGAGAAAATGTGAGGATGTGTGTGTACTGTACAGTGGGGATGTAACTAGATAGGAAAGTTTATGAAGGTTATGTGGGTCGTTCCGTAATTTGATAAACTTGTCCGAAGAGGTGCAGAGAGGAGAGGTCGGGTTGGGAGATATTTTGAAATAAACAAGTATGTTAGTATAGTTTGGTTTGGTTAATAGCCTTGTGTGTAGGTAAAAGCAGTTTGTATTGAATACGGTAGAATACATAATACCTTTGGAGACATGATAGAGCTGATCAGCATACGATGAACATTTAGCAAGGAAGATCAGCCTCGCAGCTGCATTTAAAGTGGATTGTAGTAGCGAGAGTCTGTTTTTGTCAAAACCAGTAAGAAGAATATTGCAATTATCAATGTGGGAGATAATGGGTGGTATTCAATTCTTTCCACCTCCAAACCAAAGCTGCCTCCAGGGGTTGTGAACTGAAATGCTGGAACAGGCAGCTGATGGTGCACAAATGGAGCAACAATTGAGTTGCTCCATTAGGTGCCCGAGGGTTACAGCTGCCACGTGCAACAATTGAATTTCATCTGTCAAGTACTATTACAGGTTGAGTATCCCTTATCCAAAATGCTTGGGACCAAAGGTATTTTTTATATCGGATTTTTCCGTATTTTGGAATAATTGCATACCATAATCAGATATCATGGCGATGGGACCCAAGTCTAAGCACAGAATGCATTTATGTTTCACATACACCTTATACACACAGCCTGAAGGTCATTTTTGCCAATATTTTTTATAACTTTGTGCATTAAACAAAGTGTGTGTACATTCACACAATTCATTTATGTTTCATATACACCTTATACACACAGCCTGAAGGTCATTTAATACAATATTTTTAATAACTTTGCGTATTAAACAAAGTTTGTGTACAATGGGGTCGATTCTATTCGGCAACTAATGAATAGCGCCGGGAATTAGCTCCCGACGCTATTCAATTCAGCAACTAGTTACGTCGGCGATGGCCCGTTCTCGCCGACAAAACAGGTTGAATTGTCGGGAGAACGGGCATTCTCCGACTTAACTCCCCGGCGCGAGGCTGATTCCCGACAGAATCAGCCTCGCGTCGGCCGCGAGGCAGCACTTTTGTCGGGTTTCTCTTCTCATCCCCCGGGGATGAGAGAAGAATTCCCGACAATTGCAGGTAATTAGTTGCTGAATTGAATAGCGTCGGGAGCTAATTCCCGACGCTATTCATTAGTTGCCGAATAGAATCGACCCCATTGAGCCATCAAAAAACAAAGGTTTCACTATCTCACTCTCACTTAAAAAAGTCCGTATTTCTGAATATTTGGATATGGGATACTCAACCTGTATACTATTTAAAGCAGAGAACTAGCCAAAGTAATCTCATCATAGAAGCCTATAATGCAGAGGTTCCCAATCTGTGTGCCGTGGCTCCCTGGGGTGCCCCGGGACACTTGCAGGGGTGCCCTGGGTTGGTGGTCCAGGACCAATTCAAATTATTCATGGTCAATATAATAGGCAAAACCAGTGCTGGTGGCTGCCAGTCATAAAATATGTGGCCAAACAGAAGCAAATCTTGTTCCTCACCACACAACTGACCCTAATGATGACATATAAACGCGATCTACTTAATGTAATATTTCTTTCTAAATTTCTCAATAAGAAATTTTTGGCCTAGGGGTGCAGTGAAAAAAATTCTGATATCCTAGGGCGCCGTGATTCAAAACAGTTTGGAAACTACTGGTATAATGGATGAGTCAATGAGATAATGAGAAACTGATATAATTCAAATACAATACATGTGTGTGTTACTATTATGGGGTATACACAATACACATGGCTATTTTTGTTTATTTTTTAAGCAATCTATCTAGACCGCTGAGAAATTAAGCACGGAACGATCCATGTGTACATCCCACAGCGATGGCGATGCGCTGCCGCGCTGTGATCGCCCTTCCTCTGATCTTTAGCACATGCATAAAGAATACTGGTTAACATAGAACGAGCAGCACACATCGCTGTGTGTATAGCGATGTGTACTGAGCGATCTGTGCTAACCTAGATTATTTAGCACACAGCATTGTGCCACCCCATGTGTATGCCCCATTAGAGAGAGAGAGAGAGGGGGGAGAGATAGATAGATATATTGTAAAGCTGGCAAAGATCAGGGGCCGAATGTAATGGCTTGCGAGACGGCCGGAGCTCCGAGACTCCTTGTAAACATTCCCTGCTTTAAAACAAAACGTACGAGTTCAGCCGGAGTATCGGAGTTCCGGCCTTCTCACAAGCCATTACAACCCGGACCGTGGTGTAATTGACAGAAAACCTTGCAACGCAGAATAAACCAGTAATAAGAGAAACTATTATTATTTATGCCCATAATAAATAGTGGACCTGCTATATAACTGTTTTTGGAGAGGTAAATAGAACTGGCAACAGCAAAAGGCTTTATGTTCTAAGGCAAAACAATACAACTCCAATATACACACAAAGGGCCTGCATACAACCTTAAGAAGCAAGAGGGGTATAAAACACACACACACACACACACACACACACACACACACACACACCTAGCTAACAGGCAGGGAAACACAAAAGGAATTACCAGCTAGAGACAGCAGACCAAATTTCTAATTAGGAACACAAAAAGGACAAATATACAGATCTAATTATTTCACCAACTAGCTAGGAGGCTGATGACAGTATGCTCAAATTATATATATATATATATATATATATATATATATATAATATTATATATCATATATATATAATATTATATATCACACCTACAGACACACACACCCCGTTGCTATTCAGGCAATACCCTCGGAATTTACTGGTGAAGGCAGAGAGGAATGCAGCCCTCACCCCCCATCCCCTGCATGAGCACGGCACCTGTATATAGCCAATACATGTACAGCACCTGGAAACCAGATTTTGCCCGTGGTCCCCATTTACTAACGTAGCAGAAGAGCATTAGAAACGACACCTGACATTGCAGGACGGATGCTAGTGCTGCGCTGTTATCAGTGATAGCCGCACTGCTCTATAATAACCGATGACAGCGCGTAGAGAGGAATGTGTGCGGGAACACGGAACACCAATGCAGCATACATGAACTGGGGCTGGGCCGCAGTGCACAGCTGGGCACAGGTAAGTGTCTGATCGGCCTGTGTTACCTGGGAGCCTCGGATGAGGCCTCGCCCGGTCAGCTGTCCCCGCCGCACCTGGCTCAGTATGTTCTCCACCCGCCGATGCCCAGAGCCCAGTCGGGGAGGTAGGGTCCCGGCGGCGGCCATGGATCCGTCCACTAGAGAGTAACGGGAAGTCCGGGGAGCAGAGCGGATGTGACTGAGGGCAGAGAGAGGCCTGACATACGCCACGCCGGAAGCTGCTGGCGCTGCCTGCTGGATACTGTAGTCCGGTGGGGGTGCAGCCTGTGCTGCAAGGCGATGACTGTGACTCTGACTCATGTTATTGTTTTGTGGGCATTGGGCAAAGCGTGACGGGAATGGTTGTATGTGGTGGCCAGTGACAGGTTAGCACTCCAGGATATGCAGATAATAGTGCAAATGCCATTGCTCACAATTTACTGTTATTTATTATTTTATTCGTTTACAGTTTCTTATATAGCGCAGCATGTTCTGTTGCGCTTTACAACTGGAAACAATGATAGGACAAACTGGGTAATAACAGACAGATATAGAGGAGGCTGAAGTTAGCTTCTTATTCGGCTCCAGCTTCTTATTCACTTCTTGTTCTGTTCCAGCTTCTTATTCAGAAAATATTATATTAAAATAAATTAAATAAGGATAGATCACTAAGATAACATTGCATAAACTTCAAATAGTGTCCCTTACACCAATTTCCATTACATTTAGCATTAAACAAAAATGATTTAGGCATGAAAATGGTGGTAAAGCGGGCACAGACACCAGATTTCATCATTTTGAATAAGAAGCTGTAATTCTGCAAGGGTTAAATAGCGTTGGTCAACAGATTTGACACTTGAAACCCACACAGGGTGGTCACTTGCAGTTTGCCTTGACCAATAAGCATTTGGGCATGAAAATGGTGGTAAAGCGGGCACAGACACCAGATTTCATCATTTTGAATAAGATGCTGTAATTATGCAAGGGTTAAACAGCGTTGGTCAACAGATTTGGCACTTGAAACCCACACAGGGCGGTCACTTACATATCACCCACTTGCAATTTGCCTTGACCAACAAGCATTTGGGCATGAAAATGGTGGTAAAGCGGGCACAGACACCAGATTTCATAATTTTGAATAAGAAGCTGTAATTCTGCAAGGGTTAAATAGCGTTGGTCAACAGATTTGACACTTGAAACCCACACAGGGTGGTCACTTACATATCACCCACTTGTATTATACCTTGACCAAAGAGCATTTGGGCATGAAAATGGTGGTAAAGCGGGCACAGACATCAGATTTCATCATTTTGAATAAGATGCTGTAATTATGCAAGGGTTAAACAGCGTTGGTCAACAGATTTGGCACTTGAAACCCACACAGGGCGGTCACTTACATATCACCCACTTGCAATTTGCCTTGACCAACAAGCATTTGGGCATGAAAATGGTGGTAAAGCGGGCACAGACACCAGATTTCATCTTTTTGAATACGAAGCTGTAGTTCTTCAAGGGTTAAACAGCGTTGGTCAACAGATTTGACACTTGAAACCCACACAGGGTGGTCACTTACATATCAGCCACTTGCAATTTGCCTTGACCAACAAGCATTTGGGCATGAAAATGGTGGTAAAGCGGGCACAGACACCAGATTTCATCATTTTGAATAAGAAGCTGTAGTTCTGCAAGGGTTAAATAGCGTTGGTCAACAGATTTGACACTTGAAACCCACGCAGGGTGGTCACTTACATATCACCCACTTGCAATTTGCCTTGACCAACAAGCATTTGGGCATGAAAATGGGTGGTAAAGCGGGCACAGACACCAGATTTCATCATTTTGAATAAGAAGCTGTAATTCTGCAAGGGTTAAATAGCGTTGGTCAACAGATTTGACACTTGAAACCCACACAGGGTGGTCACTTACATATCACCCACTTGCAGTTTGCCTTGACCAACAAGCATTTGGGCATGAAAATGGTGGTAAAGCGGGCACAGACACCAGATTTCATCATTTTGAATAAGAAGCTGTTGTTCTGCAAGGGTTAAATAGCGTTGGTCAACAGATTTGACACTTGAAACCCACGCAGGGTGGTCACTTACATATCACCCACTTGCAATTTGCCTTGACCAACAAGCATTTGGGCATGAAAATGGGTGGTAAAGCGGGCACAGACACCAGATTTCATCATTTTGAATAAGAAGCTGTAGTTCTTCAAGGGTTAAACAGCTTTGGTCAACAGATTTGACACTTGAAACCCACACAGGGTGGTCACTTACATATCAGCCACTTGCAATTTGTCTTGACCAACAAGCATTTGGGCATGAAAATGGGTGGTAAAGCGGGCACAGACACCAGATTTCATTATTTTGAATAAGAAGCTGTAGTTCTGCAAGGGTAAAACAGTATTGGTCAAAAGATTAGACACTTTAAACCCAGACAGGGTGGTCACTTACATATCAACCACTTGCAATTTGCCTTGACCAAAGAGCATTTGGGCATGAAAATGGTGGTAAAGCGGGCACAGACACCAGATTTCATCATTTTGAATAAGAAGCTGTAATTCTGCAAGGGTTAAACAGCGTTGGTCAACAGATTTGACACTTGAAACCCAGACAGGGTGGTCACTTACATATCAACCACTTGCAATTTGCCTTGACCAAAGAGCATTTGGGCATGAAAATGGTGGTAAAGCGGGCACAGACACCAGATTTCATCATTTTGAATAAGAAGCTGTAATTCTGCAAGGGTTAAACAGCGTTGGTCAACAGATTTGACACTTGAAACCCACACAGGGTGGTCACTTACATATCAACCACTTGCAATTTGCCTTGACCAAAGAGCATTTGGGCATGAAAATGGTGGTAAAGCGGGCACAGACACCAGATTTCATCATTTTGAATAAGAAGCTGTAATTCTGCAAGGGTTAAACAGCGTTGGTCAACAGATTTGACACTTGAAACCCACACAGGGTGGTCACTTACATATCACCCACTTGCAATTTGCCTTGACCAACAAGCATTTGGGCATGTAAATGGTGGTAAAGCGGGCACAGACATCAGATTTCATCATTTTGAATAAGAAGCTGTAGTTCTGCAAGGGTTAAACAGCGTTGGTCAACAGATTTGACACTAGAAACCTACACAGGGTGGTCACTTACATATCACCTACTTGCTAAAATCTTGGAGGAGATTTTAAACTAGGTGCCTGTTGGGAGGGTTTAGCAAGAAATTACGGGACATTCAATAAGAATAGCAGGGGTGGCGTTAGTGAACAAAATGGGGGAGGAGAAGGGGGGAGGAATAGAGCAGACGGCAAGGGTAGTAACATGGGAACTAAAAAGGGTTTTAGAATAACAGTAACCATTGACGATTACGGGTCATCTTTGCTGCATAAGAATTATGATGTCCCTACCATAAGGGGAAATACATATCTCAATTGTATGTATGTAAATGCTAGAAGCCTTACAGTTAAAAAGGGGGAACTCGAAATCCTCGCAGCAAGCAAGTAATATGATATTATAGGCATTACTGAAACGTGGTGGGACGAATTTCACGATTGGACAGTCAATCTAGAGGGTTACACGCTGTACAGGAGAGACAGACTAAATAAACGGGGTGGAGGGGTATGTCTTTACGTAAAGCCATTTCTAAAACCTGTTATACGAGAAGATATTCAAGAAGGGACTGTAAATACTATTGAGACGTTATGGGTAGAAATTGCATGCGGGGATAAAGGAGTAAAGAAGATATTATTGGGGTTATGCTACAGGCCACCTGGTATTAATGTGTCTGACGATAAATTGTTACTGAATCAAATTGAAAGAGCAGCAGGAGTAGGAGACATAGTAGTGATGGGAGACTTTAACTATCCCGAGATAAACTGGAAAATCAATTCATGTTATACTGCTAGGGGCAATATGTTTTTATACACGCTAAATGATAATTAGTTCAATTAATCAAGGAACCAACTAGGTACAATGCAATCTTAAACCTGGTATTAACTAACAATGGGGAATTGGTATCAAATATTGAAGTAGGAGAGCCCATAGGTAACAGCGACTACAATATGGTCACATTCAATATCAGGTTTCATAAGCAGTCCTATACTGGCTCAACTAGGACTCTAAACTTTAGCAAAGCCAACTTTGACATGATGAAGGAAGCGTTAAGGGACATTGAATGGGAAATTCTGTTTCAAGGAAAAAATACTACAGAGAAATGGGATGTACTAAAATTACTGCTTATTAATAATACTCGTAAATTTATTCCCACCAGCAGCAAAAAAAGGAATAAAAATCCCAAACCAATGTGGTTTAACAAAAATATAAAGGAATTAATGGACCAAAAAGACGAGCATTTAAAAATAAGAATTTACTCACCGGTAATTCTATTTCTCGTAATCCGTAGTCGATGCTGGGAACTCCGTAAGGACCATGGGGAATAGACGGGCTCCGCAGGAGACTGGGCACTCTAAAAGAAAGATTAGGTACTATCTGGTGTGCACTGGCTCCTCCCTCTATGCCCCTCCTCCAGACCTCAGTTAGGGAAACTGTGCCCGGAAGAGCTGACACAACAAGGAAAGGATTTGGAATCCAGGGTAAGACTCATACCAGCCACACCAATCACGCTGTACAACTTGTGATAACCATACCCAGTTAACAGTATGAACAACAACTGAGCCTCCTTTTACGGATGGCTCATAACAATAACCCTTTAGTGAAGCAATAACTATATACATGTATTGCAGAGAGTCCGCACTTGGGACGGGCGCCCAGCATCCACTACGGACTACGAGAAATAGAATTACCGGTGAGTAAATTCTTATTTTCTCTGACGTCCTAGTGGATGCTGGGAACTCCGTAAGGACCATGGGGATTATACCAAAACTCCCAAACGGGCGGGAGAGTGCGGATGACTCTGCAGCACCGAATGAGCAAACTCAAGGTCCTCCTCAGCCAGGGTATCAAACTTGAAGAATTTAGCAAATGTGTTTGAACCCGACCAAGTAGCAGCTCGGCAAAGCTGTAAAGCCGAGACCCCTCGGGCAGCCGCCCAAGAAGAGCCCACCTTCCTTGTGGAATGGGCTTTCACTGATTTAGGATATGGCAGTCCAGCCGCAGAATGTGCCAGCTGAATCGTGCAACAGATCCAGCAAGCAATAGTTTGCTTTGAAGCAGGAGCACCCAGCTTGTTGGGTGCATGCAGGATAAATAGCGAGTCAGTTTTCCTGACTCCAGCCGTCCTGGAAACATAAATTTTCAAAGCCCGGACTACGTCCAGCAACTTGGAATCCTCCAAGTCCCGAGTAGCCGCAGGCACCACAATAGGTTGGTTCAAATGAAATGCTGATACCACCTTTGGGAGAAATTGGGGACGAGTCCTCAATTCTGCCCTGTCCATATGGAAGATCAGATACGGCTTTTACATGACAAAGCCGCCAATTCTGACACACGCCTAGCTGAAGCTAAGGCCAACAGCATGACCACCTTCCACGTGAGATACTTTAGCTCCACGGTCCTAAGTGGCTCAAACCAGTGTGATTTCAGGAAATCCAACACAACGTTAAGATCCCAAGGTGCCACTGGAGGCACAAAAGGGGGCTGAATATGCAGCACTCCCTTTACAAACGTCTGAACTTCAGGCAGTGAAGCCAGTTCTTTTTGAAAGAAAATAGATAGGGCCGAAATCTGGACCTTTATGTACCCCAATTTTAGGCCCATAGTCACCCCTGACTGTAGGAAGTGCAGAAATCGACCCAGCTGGAATTCCTCTGTTGGGGCCTTCCTGGCCTCACACCAAGCGACATATTTCCGCCCTATGCGGTGATAATGCTTTGCTGTGACATCCTTCCTAGCTTTTATCAGCGTAGGAATCACTTCATCTGGAATGCCCTTTTCCGTTAGGATCCGGCGTTCAACCGCCATGCCGTCAAACGCAGCCGCGGTAAGTCTTGGAACAGACAGGGCCCCTGCTGTAACAGGTCCTGTCTGAGAGGCAGAGGCCATGGGTCCTCTGAGATCATTTCTTGTAGTTCTGGGTACCAAGTTCTTCTTGGCCAATCCGGAACGATGAGTATAGTTCTTACTCCTCTCTTTCTTACTATCCTCAGTACCTTTGGTATGAGAGGAAGAGGAGGGAACACATAAACCGTGTCACAATCCCATGTAGTTTCTCCTTCATGCCTGGGGTGGCGCTCTCTGCTCTGGTGTTCAGAGTTCTGCTCTGTATCTGCAGCTTGATTAGTAGCTGTTACCACAGCTGTGAGCAGCACCTGTACTCACTACTTAGGCCAGCCACACAGGCTCCCTGTTGCCAGTTCATCGAGTCAAGATTGTTACAGCTCCTGGTCCTGGTCATGCTGATCTCTGCTGCTAAATCGACCAAAGAACTGCCAGTGCTCTTGTTCCCGGCGGGTTTCTCCGCTGTCTACCCCAGTGTCTCCGGTGCTTCCAGCATTAACTGCTGCACAGCTTCCAGCGTTCTCAAGCAGCTTCTGGACTTTAATGTGTCTCGGTCATCAGCGTGCTGGGAGTCAGTGTCTGCATCAGAGTCTTTAAGTATTATTTTCAAGTTCCTAGAATCATCAGTATCTCCAGTCACCGTGTACTACTTTGCAAACCACCAGTGTCTTTAATTATTATTCTCAAGTTCCTGGAATCATCAGCGTCTTCAGTCACCGTTTACTACTCTGCAAACCACCAGTGTCTTTAATTATCATTTTCAAGTTCCTAGAATCATCAGTGTCTCCAGTCACCGTGTACTACTCTGCAAACCACCAGTGTCTTTAATTGTTATTCTCGAGTTCCTAGAATCACCAGTGTCTCCAGTCACCGTGTACTACTTTGCAAACCACCAGTGTCTTTAATTGTTCTTCTCGAGTTCCTGGAATCATCAGCGTCTTCAGTCACCGTTTACTACTCTGCAAACCACCAGTGTCTTTAATTTTCATTCTCAAGTTCCTGGAATCATCAGCGTCTCCAGTCACCATTTACTACTCTGTAAACCACTAGTGTCTTTAACCATTATTCTCAGGTTCCTTGAATCATCAGCGTCTTCAGTCATCGCTTACAACTTTGCAAATCATCTGTGTTTTCAATCATCATTCACAAGTTCCTTAACTCATCAGCATCTTCAGTCACCATTTACAAGTCTGCAAATCACCAGTGTTTTCAATCATCATTCACAAGTTCCTTAACTCATCAGCATCTTCAGTCACCATTTACAAGTCTGCAAATCACCAGTGTTTTCAATCATCATTCACAAGTTCCTTAACTCATCAGCATCTTCAGTCACCATTTACAAGTCTGCAAATCACCTGTCTTCAATCATCATTCACAAGTTCCTTAACTCATCAGCATCTTCAGTCACCATTTACAAGTCTGCAAATCACCAGTGTCTTCAATCATCATTCACAAGTTCCTTAACTCATCAGCATCTTCAGTCACCATTTACAAGTCTGCAAATCACCAGTGTCTTAAATCATCATTCACAAGTTCCTTAACTCCTCAGCACCTTTAGTCACCGTTCACAAGTTTACAAATCATCAGTGCCATCCTGTGTTCCAGTTACAGTGCAGTCCTGCAGTCCAGCTACAGTGCAATCCTGCAACCCTGGTACGTGCATACTCTACCACAGTCTACATCATTCTCATGTACTCAGTTTCCTGGCATCCCATGTCCCCTCAGTTTTCCCTTTGTGTTCTCTAGTTATTCCTGCTTTATATTTATTGTTTACAGTTGTACGTTGCTTTAATAAACTAGTTATGATTCCGTGAACCTCAGTCCCTACTAATATGTTTTCACACTGGGAGATCCAAACGAATTCTGACAGTATGAACTGGCCAAAAACAAAGAGCAGGGGAGATAATTGCAGTCTGCCTGAGGGAGTTTTCTCACAGCTCGTTAACCCCTCATCTCCCGGGACATCACCTTCTTTAGATTTGTTACAACTGGGGGTTTTAAAGGAGAAGTTAGACCAGCTACAGACTTTAGTGTCTGGTATTCTATGCGTTCTTCCTGAATTCCTGGGGAGACTGGTGGATCCAAGTAAAATAGCTCCAGAAAAGGAGTTTTCTTCTGACCCATGGACTGGGCATGCTAGGGGCACCTCTCCTCCTCGGACAAGAGGCAAGTTCCAAAGTTTCCCTCGACCTAGCCTCTCTGAAACAGAACGCCAGTATCGTAGAGACTATAAACTTTGCCTATATTGTGGGGGTCAAGGACATTTTATTTTAACCTGTCCCATTCGAAAACCAAGAAATGAGGGCAGAGTGTATCTCCAATCTTTAAATACCATCTGTCACAAAACTGGTCTTCCACCTAGAGTTTCCAAGCCTGTCGCCCCAGGAGGGGGTTCTTCAGAGTGTCCAGCCCCAAGAAGGGGTTCTTCAGAGTGTCCAGCCCCAAGAGGGGGTTCTTCAGAGCGTCCAGCCCCAGTGAGGGGTTCAGAGCGTCCACCCCCAGTGAGGGGTTCTTCTGAGTGTCCAGCCCCAAGAGGGGGTTCTTCAGAGCGTCCAGCCCCAAGAGGGGGTTCTTCAGAGCGTCCAGCCCCAGTGAGGGGTTCAGAGTGTCCAGCCCCAGTGAGGGGTTCTACAGAGCGTCCAGCCCCAGTGAGGGGTTCAGAGCGTCCAGCCCCAGTGAGGGGTTCAGAGGGTCCAGCCCGAGAGACTACAGAGTGCTGCCCAGCCCGAGAGTCTACAGAGTGCTGCCCAGCCCGAGAGTCTACAGAGTGCTGCCCAGCCCGAGAGTCTACAGAGTGCTGCCCAGCCCGAGAGTCTACAGAGTGCTGCCCAGCCCGAGAGTCTACAGAGTGCTGCCCAGCCCGAGAGTCTACAGAGTGCTGCCCAGCCCGAGAGTCTACAGAGTGCTGCCCAGCCCGAGAGTCTACAGAGTGCTGCCCAGCCCGAGAGTCTACAGAGTGCTGCCCAGCCCGAGAGTCTACAGAGTGCTGCCCAGCCCGAGAGTCTACAGAGTGCTGCCCAGCCCGAGAGTCTACAGAGTGCTGCCCAGCCCGAGAGTCTACAGAGTGCTGCCCAGCCCGAGAGTCTACAGAGTGCTGCCCAGCCCGAGAGTCTACAGAGTGCTGCCCAGCCCGAGAGTCTACAGAGTGCTGCCCAGCCCGAGAGTCTACAGAGTGCTGCCCAGCCCGAGAGTCTACAGAGTGCTGCCCAGCCCGAGAGTCTACAGAGTGCTGCCCAGCCCGAGAGTCTACAGAGGGCTGCCCAGCCCGAGAGTCTACAGAGGGCTGCCCAGCCCGAGAGTCTACAGAGGGCTGCCCAGCCCGAGAGTCTACAGAGGGCTGCCCAGCCCGAGAGTCTACAGAGGGCTGCCCAGCCCGAGAGTCTACAGAGGGCTGCCCAGCCCGAGAGTCTACAGAGGGCTGCCCAGCCCGAGAGTCTACAGAGGGCTGCCCAGCCCGAGAGTCTACAGAGTGCTGCCCAGCCCGAGAGTCTACAGAGTGCTGCCCAGCCCGAGAGTCTACAGAGTGCTGCCCAGCCCGAGAGTCTACAGAGTGCTGCCCAGCCCGAGAGTCTACAGAGTGCTGCCCAGCCGAGAGTCTACAGAGGGCTGCCCAGCCCGAGAGTCTACAGAGGGCTGCCCAGCCCGAGAGTCTACAGAGGGCTGCCCAGCCCGAGAGTCTACAGAGGGCTGCCCAGCCCGAGAGTCTACAGAGGGCTGCCCAGCCCGAGAGTCTACAGAGGGCTGCCCAGCCCGAGAGTCTACAGAGGGCTGCCCAGCCCGAGAGTCTACAGAGGGCTGCCCAGCCCGAGAGTCTACAGAGGGCTGCCCAGCCCAGCCCAGTAAAGTGGGGGCTCCTGCCCCGGCCCAGCCCCGTGAAGAGGGGGCTCTTGCCTCGGCCCAGCCCCGTGATGAGGGGGCTCTTGCCTCGGCCCAGCCCCGTGAAGAGGGGGCCCTTGCCTCGGCCCAGCCCCGTGAAGAGGGGGCCCTTGCCTCGGCCCAGCCCCGTGAAGAGGGGGCTCTTGCCTCGGCCCAGCCCCGTGAAGAGGGGGCTCTTGCCTCGGCCCAGCCCCGTGAAGAGGGGGCTCTTGCCTCGGCCCAGCCCCGTGAAGAGGGGGCTCCTGCCTTAGTTCAGCCCCGTGAAGAGGGGTTTCTGCCTTAGTTCAGCCCCGTGAAGAGGGGGTTCCTGCCTTAGTTCAGCCCCGTGAAGAGGGGGCTTTGAGCATTATGTCAATCTCAGAAGAAGAATCTAACACTCTCGTTTCTCACAACACAGGCCATATATCTAGACACATAGGCACTGTTGTGGTCCTGGGTTCCAATTCTACTACTAACTTGTTGGCTCACGATTTGGGTACAGCCCAGTCCCCCAGGACTTCCAGGAAGGACCAAATCCAAAAAGTACCATCCAAGCCTCTAATCAAAGTTCAGTTAGGATCATCATATATTTCTGACCAGTCTCCTGAAAGTCTGTCCCCTCCTCAGTGTCCTGATGATCCATCTCCAGTGTTTCCAGAAAATCAAGTTTCCACTTCACAGAATTCATCCAACGCTACATCTTTGGATTACTTTGATGGAGATTTAACGCAATACTACGCACTAGTTAATCGATATGTTTCTATGATGGAGACAGATCTTTCCCTCGAAAATTACTCCATCCAACATAGTTAAACTTTTATTCCTGACCTTCAGAGGAGAAGCCGCGGCTTGGGCTAGTCCACTAATTGAGACCAATGACCCAGTTCTTCTCAATCTTGTGGCCTTCAGTGAAATGGTAATTAAGAAATTCAATTCATGGTCTTACCAGTCTTCAGTCCCAATTGAGGTTCCTGCCCAGCCGGGGTCATCTAAGGTTCCTATCTATCTTGATTCATCCGAGAATCCTGTTGCCAGCTTAGAGACTCCAGCAATCCGCTTACCTGTTGGTTTTCTTCAGCTCCAGTCTATTGTTCCTACTGGGAAATCCACAAAAAGGAGAAAGAAGAAAAAGGGAAAATCTAAGTTGAAAGCCTCTGTTGGACTTCCTTGGCAGCATGAGGATACCTGATATGCCCTCTACCTTTTGATTCAGACTCTGACATGTGTTGAGCGTCTGGAATCCGCTCCTTAGGGAGGGGGTACTGTCACAATCCCATGTAGTTTCTCCTCCATGCCTGGGGTGGCGCTCTCTGCTCTGGTGTTCAGAGTTCTGCTCTGTATCTGCAGCTTGATTAGTAGCTGTTACCACAGCTGTGAGCAGCACCTGTACTCACTACTTAGGCCAGCCACACAGGCTCCCTGTTGCCAGTTCATCGAGTCAAGATTGTTACAGCTCCCGGTCCTGGTCATGCTGATCTCTGCTGCTAAATCGACCAAAGAACTGCCAGTGCTCTTGTTCCCGGCGGGTTTCTCAGCTGTCTACCCCAGTGTCTCCGGTGCTTCCAGCATTAACTGCTGCACAGCTTCCAGCGTTCTCAAGCAGCTTCTGGACTTTAATGTGTCTCGGTCATCAGCGTGCTGGGAGTCAGTGTCTGCATCAGAGTCTTTAAGTATTATTTTCAAGTTCCTAGAATCATCAGTATCTCCAGTCACCGTGTACTACTTTGCAAACCACCAGTGTCTTTAATTGTTCTTCTCGAGTTCCTGGAATCATCAGCGTCTTCAGTCACCGTTTACTACTCTGCAAACCACCAGTGTCTTTAATTTTCATTCTCAAGTTCCTGGAATCATCAGCGTCTCCAGTCACCATTTACTACTCTGTAAACCACTAGTGTCTTTAACCATTATTCTCAGGTTCCTTGAATCATCAGCGTCTTCAGTCATCGCTTACAACTTTGCAAATCATCTGTGTTTTCAATCATCATTCACAAGTTCCTTAACTCATCAGCATCTTCAATCACCATTTACAAGTCTGCAAATCACCAGTGTTTTCAATCATCATTCACAAGTTCCTTAACTCATCAGCATCTTCAGTCACCATTTACAAGTCTGCAAATAACCAGTGTCTTCAATCATCATTCACAAGTTCCTTAACTCATCAGCATCTTCAGTCACCATTTACAAGTCTGCAAATCACCAGTGTCTTAAATCATCATTCACAAGTTCCTTAACTCATCAGCACCTTTAGTCACCGTTCACAAGTTTACAAATCATCAGTGCCATCCTGTGTTCCAGTTACAGTGCAGTCCTGCAGTCCAGCTACAGTGCACTCCTGCAACCCTGGTACGTGCATACTCTACCACAGTCTACATCATTCTCATGTACTCAGTTTCCTGGCATCCCATGTCCCCTCAGTTTTCCCTTTGTGTTCTCTAGTTATTCCTGCTTTATATTTATTGTTTACAGTTGTACGTTGCTTTAATAAACTAGTTATTATTCCGTGAACCTCAGTCCCTACTAATATGTTTTCACACTGGGAGATCCAAACGAATTCTGACAAACCGATTGGTACACCCACGGTGTCACTAGTGCGTCCACAGCTATCGCCTGAGGGTCCCTTGACCTGGCGCAATATTTTTTTAGCTTTTTGTTGAAGCGGGACGCTGTCATATCCACCCGTGGCAGTTCCCAGCGATTTTACAATCTGTGTGAAGACTTCTTGATGAAATCCCCACTCTCCCGGGTGGAGGTCGTGCCTGCTGAGGAAGTCTGCTTCCCAGTTGTCCACTCCCGGAATGAACACTGCTGACAGTGCTAGCACGTGATTCTCCGCCCATCGAAGAATCCTTGTGGCTTCTGCCATTGCCATCCTGCTTCTCGTGCCGCCCTGGCGGTTTACATGGGCGACCGCCGTGATGTTGTCTGACTGAATCAGTACTGGGTGGTTTTGAAGCAGGGGCTCTGCTTGACTCAGGGCGTTGTAAATGGCCCTTAGTTCCAGTATATTTATGTGTAGTGAAGTCTCCAGACTTGACCACTGTCCTTGGAAGTTTCTTCCCTGAGTGACTGCCCCCCATCCTCGGAGGCTTGCATCCGTGGTCACCAGGACCCAGTCCTGTATGCCGAACCTGCGGCCCTCAAGAAGATGAGCACTCTGCAGCCACCACAGCAGAGACACCCTGGCCCTTGGGGACAGGGTGATCAACCGATGCATCTGAAGATGCGATCCGGACCATTTGTCCAACAGATCCCACTGAAAGATCCTTGCATGGAACCTGCCGAAGGGAATTGCTTCGTAAGAATCCACCATCTTTCCCAGGACTTGCGTGCAGTGATGCACCGACACCTGTTTTGGTTTCAGGAGGTCCCTGACCAGAGATGACAATTCCTGGGCCTTCTCCACCGGGAGAAACACCTTCTGTTCTGTGTCCAGAATCATGCCCAGGAAAAGCAGACGCGTCGCAGGAATCAGCTGCGACTTTGGGATATTCAGGATCCAGCCGTGCTGTTGCAACACTTCCTGAGAGAGTGCTACGCTGACCAACAACTGCTCTCTGGACCTCACCTTTATGAGGAGATCGTCCAAGTACGGGATAATTATAACTCCCTTCTTCCGAAGGAGTATCATCATTTCGGCCATTACCTTGGTAAATATTCTCGGTGCCGTGGACAGACCAAACGGCAACGTCTGGAATTGGTAATGACAGTCCTGTACCACAAACATGAGGTATTCCTGGTGAGGTGGGTAAATGGGGACATGCAAGTAAGCATCCTTGATGTCCAGCGACACCATAAAATCCCCCTCTTCCAGGCTTGCAATAACCGCCCTGAGCGATTCCATTTTGAACTTGAACTTCTTTATATAAGTGTTCAAGGATTTTAAATTCAGAATGGGTCTCACCGAACCGTCTGGTTTCGGTACCACAAACATTATGGAATAGTAACCCCTGCCCTGTTGAAGGAGGGGGACCTTGATTATCACCTGCTGGAGGTACAGCTTGTGAATTGCCGCCAGTACTACCTCCCTTTCCCTGGGAGCAGCTGGCAAGGCTGATTTGAGGTAACGGCGAGGGGGAGTTGCCTCGAACTCCAGCTTGTATCCCTGAGATACAATTTGTACAGCCCAGAGATCCACTTGTGAGCGAACCCACTGGTTGCTGAAGTTTCGGAGACGCGCCCCCACCGCACCTGGCTCCGCCTGTGGAGCCCCAACGTCATGCGGTGGACTTAGTGGAAGCAGGGGAGGATTTTTGTTCCTGGGAACTGGCTGCCTGGTGCAGCTTCTTTCCTCTACCCTTGCCTCTGGCCAGAAAGGATGCTCCTCTGACCCGCTTGCCTTTCTGAGGCCGAAAGGACTGCACTTGATAATACGGTGCTTTCTTAGGATGTGAGGGAACCTGAGGTAAAAAAGTCGACTTCCCAGCAGTTGCTGTAGATACGAGGTCCGAGAGACCGTCCCCAAACAATTCCTCACCCTTATAAGGCAAAACCTCCATGTGTTTTTTAGAATCAGCATCACCTGTCCACTGCCGAGTCCATAATACTCTCCTGGCAGAAATGGACATTGCATTAATTCTAGATGCCAGCAGGCAAATGTCCCTCTGAGCATCCCGCATATATAAGACGACGTCTTTTATATGTTCGATGGTTAGCAAAACAGTATCCCTGTCGAGGGAATCAATGTTGTCTGACAGGGTATCAGTCCATGCTGCTGCAGCACTACACATCCAGGCTGAAGCAATAGCAGGTCTCAGTAGAGTACCAGAGTGTGTATACACAGACTTCAGGATAGCTTCCTGCTTTCTATCCGCAGGCTCCTTTAGGGCGGCCGTATCCTGAGACGGCAGTGCCACCCTTTTAGATAAGCGTGTTAGCGCCTTGTCCACCCTAGGGGATGTTTCCCAACGTAACCTATCCGTTGGCGGGAAAGGGTACGCCATCAGTAACCTCTTAAAAATCACTAGTTTCTTATCAGGGGAACTCCACGCTTCTTCACACAAATCATTTAATTCATCAGATGTCACTGGCTGCTTTTTCTCCCCAAACATAATACCCCTCTTGGTGGTAACCGGGTTAATATCAGAAATGTGCAATACATCTTTCATTGCAGTAATCATGCATCGGATGGCTTTTGTAGACTGTACATTTGTCTCATCCTCATCTACACTGGAGTCAGACTCCGTGTCGACATCTGTGTCTACCATCTGAGCTAGCGGGCGTTTATGAGCCCCTGACGGCTTCTGAGTCGCCTGGGCAGGCGCGGGCTGAGACCCCGGCTGTCCCAAGGCTGCTGCGTCATCGAACCTTTTATGTAAGGAGTTGACACTGTCGGTTAAGACCTTCCACATATCCATCCAATCAGGTGTCGGCACCGTCGGGGGAGACACCACACTTATCTGTCCCTGCTCCGCCTCCACGTAACCCTTCTCATCAAACATGTCGACACAGCCGTACCGACACACCGCACACACACAGGGAATGCTCAGACTGAGGACAGGACCCCACAAAGTCCTTTGGGGAGACAGAGAGTGAGTATGCCAGCACACACCACAGCGCTATATAACACAGGGATTTACACTATAAAAAGTGATTTACCCAATAGCTGCTTAAATATCTTATTTGCGCCTAAATTTATGTGCCCCCCCTCTCTTTTTTACCCTTCTTGTATCAGGATACTGCAGGGGAGAGCCTGGGGAGCTGCTTCCAGTGGAGCTGTGAAGGGAAAATGGCGCTGGTGTGCTGAGGAAGAAGGCCCCGCCCCCTCAGCGGCGGGCTTCTGTCCCGCGTTTTATGTAACTTAATGGCGGGGGGTTTTACACATATACAGTTTTCAGACTGTATTATGTGTATTTTAAGTGCCAAAAGGTATTATAATTGCTGCCCAGGGCGCCCCCCCCCCCCAGCGCCCTGCACCCTACAGTGACCGGAGTGTGTGGTGTGCTGTGGGAGCAATGGCGCACAGCTGCGGTGCTGTGCGCTACCTTAATGAAGACAGGAGTCTTCTGCCGCCGATTTCATCGTTTCTCTTCTGTCTTCTGGCTCTGCAAGGGGGACGGCGGCGTGGCTCCGGGAACGGACGATCGAGGTCAGGCCCTGTGTTGGAACCCTCTGGAGCTAATGGTGTCCAGTAACCTAAGAAGCACAAGCTAGCTGCAAGCAGGTAGGTTTGCTTCTCTCCCCTCAGTCCCACGTAGCAGTGAGTCTGTTGCCAGCAGATTTCGCTGAAAATAAAAAACCTAACAAATACTTTCTTTTCTAGCAAGCTCAGGAGAGCCCACTAGGAGCACCCAGCTCTGGACGGGCACAGATTCCAACTGAGGTCTGGAGGAGGGGCATAGAGGGAGGAGCCAGTGCACACCAGATAGTACCTAATCTTTCTTTTAGAGTGCCCAGTCTCCTGCGGAGCCCATCTATTCCCCATGGTCCTTACGGAGTTCCCAGCATCCACTAGGACGTCAGAGAAAAATACAAATCTGAGGGGGATGCGGAGTCATTTCAGCACTATAAGGACTGTAACAAAATATACAAAAAAGGAATAAGAGCTGCTAAAGTAGAACCTGAAAAACTAGTAGGAAAGGAAAGCAAAGCGAATCCCAATTTTTTTTTTAAGTACATCAACAGCAAGAGACTAAAGAAGGAGAGTATAGGTCCTTTAAAGGACAAGAGGGGAGTCTTAATCAAAAAATGATAATGACATAGCAAACAAACGAAACAAGTTTTTTTCAACGGTATTTACCAGAGAGGACCAAATGCTGGGTCTAACACAAAATCTCAACAAAGGTAATGTCCCACTGCTAAATGCTTATTTATGTGAGGAGGTAGTCTGTGACCGATTAAAAAAGTTAAAGATTAATAAATCACCTGGTTCTGATGGAATTCACCCGAGGGTTCTTATGGAGCTGCAAGCTGAACTAGCAAGACCTCTATTTTTGATCTTCATGGATTCGGTTAAATCGGGTATGGTTCCCAAAGACTGGCGTATAGCGGAGGTAGTGCCGATATTCAAAAAGGGGAGCAAAGCTGAACCAGGTAATTATAGACCAGTTAGTCTTACATCTATAGTGGGGAAAGTATTGGAAGGTATTCTAAGGGACAGTATTCAAAAGTTCCTTGAAGCAAATAAGGTAATTAAAAGGAATCAACATGGATTTGTGAAGGACAGATCATGTCAGACCAACTTACTTGGCTTTTATGAAACAGTAAGTGCGAACCTTGATCAGGGTAAGGAGGTGGATGTAATCTTTTTAGACTTTGCCAAAGCTTTTGACACTGTACCACACATGCGTCTTCTCTATAAGCTACAAGAAATAGGGCTAGGGAGCACAATATGCACTTGGGTCAGTAATTGGTTAGATAATAGGGAGCAGCACGTTGTGGTCAATGGATCAGTTTCAAATTGGACTAAAGTACTAAGTGGTGTGCCACAAGGGTCTGTACTTGGACCACTTTTGTTCAACATTTTCATCAACGACCTAACAGTAGGTCTAGAGAGCATGGTGTCAATTTTCGCAGACGATACCAAATTGTGTAAGGTTATAAATACGGAGGGGGATGCTGAGTCTCTCCAGAATTAACTAAACTGGAAGCATGGGCAGCAAAATGGAGAATGAGATTCAACACAGACAAGTGTAAGGTAATGCACTGTGGGGGCAAGACCAAAAATAATACCTACATACTAAATGGGGTAATATTAGGGGATTCTGTACTGGAAAAAGACTTAGGGGTTCACATAGATAACAAATTAAGCAGCAGTACCCAAAGTAGGAGTGCAGCAAAGAAGGCTAATAAGATATTAGCATGTATAAAATGGGGAATTGATGCAAGGGACGAGAGTATTATACTCCCGTTATATAAATCACTAGTGAGGCCTCATCTTGAATACTGTGTAGAATTTTGGGCACCATATTACAAAAAGGATATCCTGGAGCTAGAAAAGGTTCAGAGGCGGGTGACCAAACTAATCAAGGGCATGGAGACGCTGGAATACGAGGAAAGGCTTGCAAGGCTAGGCATGTTTACATTGGAAAAGAGGAGACTAATACCCCTTTCACACCGCAAACCCGGGTCCGACCCGATATTTTGAACCTGGGTCCAACCTGTGTTGGACACAGGTCAGACCCTTACACACTACACTTTCAACCCGGTTATTGCAGGGTTTGCTCCTTTTAACTCAACCCGGGTCAGCAATTAAGACACCATGGGTGTCATTTTAAATGGACTTTTTTTGGCTCAGAAAGATGAGGTGTCAGAAGGGGACAAAAGGAGAGGGTGGGGACAGCTCACCGCATTGCAGGAATCATGGCTGACAGAGCTATGTTTTTATACACAATTGCAACTTTAAACCCTTCAGTGGCGAGTTCTCAATTTAAAAACACACCCTGGCGGTGTGTTTTTAAATTGGCATGGGAGTGGTTGGGGATGGTGTAGGGTGGGCGAGTGACAGGGTGAGGTTATCGTCTGGTGATTGCCCGGGGACCCTACCCGCGGGGATCGCCAGCCCCAGCACTGATTTGCAGCCACCTTGTGGCGCGAGGGAATCAGCATAAGCTATTATACAGCTAAGCCCACCCCCTCGGCCAATAGGAGTCCTGAGGGCGGCTTAACTTCATAATGGAGTATGCTGATTCCCGGGCATGCTGCACTGATGTCACCAGGGAATTAGCAGGTAGTATGCACGGAAATCTTCCGGGGTTGCCAGTCAGTGTCAGTGCTGGCTAGTGCTGGAAGATTTCTTGGAATACCACCGAAGGGTTTAAATCGGGTTAACAGATTTTTGTGAGACAGTCCTGTTTTTTTTGGGACTGTACCGCTGTCTCACCTGCGGGCCGCAGTGTTCCATAGTGGGGTGGGGGGGGGGGGGGGGCAGCTGGGAGGCTCCTGTCACTACTGCACTGCTTAGCAGAGGTGCGGAGAATAGATGCTGTGCGCACAGCGTTTATTCACAGGTGACAGAGGTGGCATGCCAGCAGCTCAGAGAGTGCTGGACATGCCCGCTCAATGATGGAACAAGGAGGTGTGACTCTTAATCGCGGTTCTGCCCCCTTTCATATAGAACATTCCCCCTTTTCCGGGCACACGTGCGTTTAGCACGCGCCAAGGTCCCTCTTTGTACTTTTAATAAGTTGTGGGGTATACAGTAAGCTGCCTAGCAATCTCTGCCTCACCCCTAATTCTTACTAGCTCTAATTCTTAATGCTCTCTGTTCTCTCCTGTGTAGCAGGACTCAGGCTGCTGACATCATCAAGGCACACAAAGAACATCCAATCAGCACGTTTACATGAATGCAGGGTTGAATAACCAGGGTTGGCACTTTAGAGTGCACATTGACCCGGGTCCAACCCATGTATAACACTGCTTTTATACCGGGTTGAAATGCAGGGTTACTCGACCCAGGATATTTAAAAGTGGTGCTTTTAGACAGCACCTCGACCAGGGTTGAGCTGGCTTGACTCAGCAATATCCCGGGATATATTTGCATTGTGAAAGGGGTATAAGAGGGGACATGATCAACATCTACAAATATATAAGGGGTCAATACACAGAGCTTGGGAGAAACCTGTTTTCTATAAGATCAGCACAGAGGACAAGTGGTCACTCGCTTAGGTTAGAGGAGAGGAGTTTCCACACATTGAGGCGGAAAGTTTTTTTCACAGTAAGGACAATACGTGTTTGGAATTCCCTGAGAGAGTAGTAATGGCGGACTCAGTCAACACCTTTAAGAATGGGTTAGATAAATTCCTATTGGATAAAGATATTCAGGGTTATGGTGCGTAGGCACGCATTATAGCAGGGGTGGGGAACCTTCGGCCCTCCAGCTGATGTTGAACTACACATACCAGGATGCCTTGCTACAGTTTTGGTATTTGGCCATGCTAAAACTGTTGTAGGGCATGCTGGGATGTGTAGTTCAACAACAGCTGGAGGGCCAAAGGTTCCCCATCCCTGCATTATAGTAATATAACTTTTCCTAACATAAAAATAACTAGTCCTATAGTAAGACTGCATAGGTGACCACAAATAGGTTGAACTCGATGGACAATTGTCTTTTTTCAACCTTAGTTACTATGTATATGGTAATAGGATGCGCCTTGCGTCCACAGTATATATTAACGCTGGCATTGAAATGTTTATTTAAAAATAATTAGAATTTCACAGTTGGGGGCTTGCAGCCAGGATATCACGTACTTAATGATGCTCTGCACAGACGCGCTGTGGTCTACCAGCTAAGGGTGGATCTAAATGCCGATGAACCACATCCGTTTTTTTTGCGTTATCAGTAAGGCGCTGATATGAATCAAGGGACAATAGATTCCTTTGTTGCCTGTAAGTGTGACAAAAATGCACAAAGGAGGTCATTCCGAGTCGTTCGCTCGGAAAATTTCTTCGCATCGCAGCATTTTTCCGCTTAGTGCGCATGCGCAATGTCCGCACTGCGACTGCGCCAAGTAAATTTGCTATGAAGTTTGGATTTTTACTCACCGCTTTTTCTTCGCTCAGGCGATTGTAGTGTGATTGACAGGAAATGGGTGTTACTGGGCGGAAACAGGCCGTTTTATGGGCGTGTGGGAAAAAACGCTACCGTTTCCGGAAAAAACGCGGGAGTGCCTGGAGAAACGGAGGAGTGTCTGGGCGAACGCTGGGTGTGTTTGTGACGTCAAACCAGGAACGATAAGCACTGAACTGATCGCAGATGCCGAGTAAGTCTGAAGCTACTCTGAAACTGCTACGAGATGTGTAATCGCAATATTGCGAATCTTTCGTTCGCAATTTTAAGAAGCTAAGATTCACTCCCAGTAGGCGGCGGCTTAGCGTGTGCAATACTGCTAAAATCGCCTTGCGAGCGAACAACTCGGAATGAGGGCCAATATTAGAAATGTTACAGCGTACTTTTTATTATTGCTAACGAGGTTCAATAAGTCATATTGTGTTTGATTCAGATTGGATTGTTTATCTGTTAAGTAAATTTAAAGAGCTTTTAAAAGTTGGTGCATGATGGATATATCTGTGTTAGCATGCTGCGTCCTATTCGCATACTGCTAACACAGGCCTGAAGTAACAAAGCTTTGTTCGCGCTGAAAAAGCAGCGTGGGGAAACTTTGTTAACATGCAATGGGAATTGTCCATCAGGGCGACTTCCGGTGCTTGTATAATTTTGGATTTATTTGTGACAAAGGATAGAGCTAGTGTTTGTATTCTGGCGCATGGCGTGGACACCATTTTGTGTCCAAGCACATGGCTTGGAAGGGGGAGGAGCAGTGGCCATTTTAGGTCTGGTGCAAGGTACAGTAATGAATAGCAAATATTACCTGTTGTTTCTGCTGTACAAATCTGCATTGGTCTTGAAAGCCACATAACTTAAGGTCACTCCCTACCCACTTAGCGAACAGCTAACTTTTAGCTGTTCCTGAAAGACATTGTTAAACAATCTGTAGCCTTTGTCACAATATAAACAATATATATGTACAAAGCCATCACCATTTAAAAGCTACCAATGCATTTAACTAACCCATGCCATAGTCAATTGTAAATAGT
Organism: Pseudophryne corroboree; assembly: GCF_028390025.1. NCBI lineage: Eukaryota > Metazoa > Chordata > Amphibia > Anura > Myobatrachidae > Pseudophryne > Pseudophryne corroboree. The sequence goes on from NC_086446.1 coordinate 403,931,036, forward strand.
GTTTGAATTAGATCTAGTGAGATTAATAGTGAGATAATTACTTAGCGTGATGTAAAAATTACTCACAGATGAGAGTTTTTCCAGGATTTGTTTTAGACTTGGAAGATACTGAGTGTGTAAAATGAAACCCTCTGCTTGTTACAAGATAAGCAATTGAAATGTTAATGAACCTGTTCAACTACTCTGGAACAGCAAGCATGTGAACATCTGTTGAAATGCAAATTAGGGCTGCTGTGGAAACCACATTCAGTACGCGTGTATAAATACATGTGCTGTGTGGGGGTTTCATAAAGTGAAATAATGTGTGTGTGTGTGTATATATATATATATATATATATATATATATATATATATATATATGTGTGTTATATTACTATAATTATATGTATATTTATATAATTGTAGGTTCTGCTAGATAGCTATTCAATCTGAATCATAGCATTTAAATTATAGTCAATAGACATATGAATTGAAGTGTAATACCTCTAGGGGAATGTTACCAATCACTGGTAAAATGATTTTTTTTTTTTTTCTGTACAGTAAATCTAAAAGTGTGGGTTGTTGAGAGTAAGTGTGAGTGTATTGAACCCCAGGAAAAAGTGAGATCTCGTTGGTGAGGCACTGAATAGAGGCTTAGTGGCGTGGAGGTTAGCGACCCCACGTGATTTATTGGTATTGAGGCACGTAGTGTGTGTGTGTTTTTAAAGGTAAAACGTGCAGAGGAGCGTGATATTTGGTGTTACGCTCCGGCTGTGGAGCGCAGCTTGTGAATTCGACTCTCGTGATCATAGGGCGTATAGATAACAAGTATCTATAAGCTGTGCGATTGGACCGCCGTGTGTGTATGTGATACGTGGTGCAACGTGATATCTTTTGCGTAATTTTTCGCAATTGCGGCATCATACGCACAGTGTTAGTATATGCAGATGTGATTTGTGTAAAGAAAAGGAATTTTCGCAGACTCTCTCTCAGGAAATATTCCTGGTGAACATTCATTGGATAGGGTGATCGATAGCATGTTTCTCACCCAAGAAATTCCAGTGGATAGAAACTAAAAAGATCAGGCTTTTACCTTCCACTGAAAAAGGCGGGGTATTAATTTATTGCTTTTAATACTTAATACTTCCAGTGCTGAGGGGTCTGGTAGGGTCCTCACTGGGTACGCGGGCAATCACTACTGGAGTGGACAGTGGTACTGTCCAGAGGAGACGTAACGGGTGAAAAGCGCTCAAAGGACTTTTCAACGTCGTCTCGCATTGGTCATTTGGTGTTTGTGTTTAAAAAGTCCACAATGGGAGCCAAGTGTGCACGCGAGGGGCATTCAGGAGCCAGGGTTCAGGCTGAAGGACAGGGTTCAAAAGGGTCCGCTGGGTTTGTGATGCGTAGGAAATATGGTCCATACACAGAGGCTTTTTGTAATGATTGAGTATGTATGAATGGTGAAATATCATTTCCAGTGATTGGTGGTTTTGATCCTAAGGCAGTGGTTTCCAAACTTTTTTGAATCACGGCGCCCTAAAATATCAGAATTTTTTTCACGGCACCCCTAGGCCAAAAATGTCTTATTGAGAAATTTAGAAATAAATATTACATTAAGTAGATCGCGTTTATATGTCATCCTTAGGGTCAGTTGTGTGGTGAGGGACAAGATTTGCTTCTGTTTGGACACATATTTTATGACTGGCAGCCACCAGCACTGGTTTTGCCTATTATATTGACCATGAATAAATTGAATTGGTCCTGGACCACCAACCCAGGGCACCCCTGCAAGTGTCCCGAGGCACCCCAGGGAGCCACGGCACACAGTTTGGGAACCTCTGTCCTAAGGTATTGCAGGTAGTATGAAAACAAATATGTTTACCCAAAGTCATATAAGACAAGAACGAAAACATAATAACTGTTTGAACTCGTAGCAACAATGAGGAAGTAAAAAAAGAAAGCAACTACACCGCCATATGTGGATGTGGAAGCAGTTACAGCCAGTATACAAACGATAGAAAATAAAAATATAAAAAATATAAATGTAACCTACAATATGTACTAATGAATGTCAAAAGTTTTATTTAGGAGGAGATGGTGACCCGACTCTGGTTTCAGCCATTTCTCATGCACTCTGAGGAGTAATATCCAACCTGTAAAAGAGGAGCTATAGCCTGCAGGGGAAGTGGCTGAGACCAGTGGAACTGGTAAGTATGGAGCCATTAAAGTACATATATAGTAAGACCCCCCCCCCCCCAAAAAAAAAAAATCAGGAAAGTAATAACATAAATGGAGAATATCCTGTCCGCACATTTGTATTTCCCAGTAGGAAAGCGGACAGAGATGGGGTAACCCCCAGGGTACTTCTTTTTAACTACCACATAAGAAGTATTAATTTCTAGGAATGCCCTAGTCTAGATAAGCTCGGAAATGTTTGTTGGACCATGTACAGACCCTTAATACGGGATGAGAAGGTTTAAATGAATACTTTGCATGACTTAAAAGCTTTTTTTTTGTAGTACTAGAAAATTCTCTGTTAGGAAAAGATCACAGGTAAATACTAGTTCGGCAAATGGGAGTAACGAGAGAAGTGCAACATTACCCTGTGACAAAACCTGCAGAAGTTACGATTGAGCCTCTATGATGCTAAACCCTTTTCTTTTCTCCTAGCAGCAGTGGCCCCTGACTAACTTAATCGACAGAGATTTTGCTGTGTAAATTGAAATGTGAAATACATATATTGTACTCCCGCTCAGGAAGTACAAGGTATGTTAGATACTCCTCAAAGACTAATGTTGCATTCCACTGTTCTAGATTCATGTCCATCACAGGTAGAGGAAATTATCTCGCAGATACCGGGTTCCCTATGAACTTAGGATGGACAGGACACTGGATTGATGGCTGAGGTAGTCCCAGTAGTGACACAGCAATCACAAGATTTAAGGGGGTAGACCAAGTATTTAAGAATCAATTCCCCGTAGTGCCCAATCCAGCTGTCATTTTAATAAAATCCTCTCCACCTCAACCAGTTTTACTGTCACCAATCTCTATTCTGTTTTCTTCACTGTTTCCTCTTCATCTTTGCGTTCACAAAGGGGGAACAATACATGGACCCTACTCTCCCACGGTTTCATTGGCAGCCTGAGTATTTTCTCCCAAGCCTTGCATAGCTGCTTACTATCCTTTCAGCCTGATAAGAGATCGGTATTGATATGACTTTATTACTGTGCTCTGATACATTTGTGTCTTCACTGGCAGATACTGAAAACTTTAGTTTCATCTCTTCCAGACAGGATACAAGGTCTCAAAGGATAAACTCCAGTTGTGTATGACAAGGGTAAAATACTTAGGCCGTAGTACTGGTACATGATTTGACAGTTCATACACCACATGCCGTATTGGTCCTTCAAAGGTCTGCCCGAAACCCGGTATGTCTCATCAGCACAAAAGGGAGCTGTCACGGATGACACCAGTATATTACTGCATGTGCCTTGTAATGCACAAAGGGTGGAGGATCAGAATACTGGTGAAGGAAAATTTGTATGGACACTGATATGCATGATTGTGTGGTATATCTGAATCAGACCTTTACTACGAGACCAGACATAAGTGACAGCCCGTTAGTGAACGCAGACCTGATATTTTTTTTTTCTCCCCATAGACTGACGGTAGTTATCACAGACAGACAGACAGACAAACATGTCACAGGATATGCTGTTGTAGATTCCCAGGTGTTATAGAAGCTGAAACCTTTGGGCAGACTGCATGCAGCACTGGTCGCTGAGCTGGTCTCACTGATCAGGGCATGTGAGTTGGCAGAATATACGTCAGCCAATGTATATACCAACTCTAGAGATTTTCTGGAGTGATGCTCATGGTACTCTACATTGCAAACACACAACAATTAAATTAAGATGAAAATTTGTGTTCCCTACAGGAAAAGGAGGTCTGCAAGGTGAAGGGGTATGGTCAGGAGTCCTCAGGATTCTGGAGAGATGGACAAGGTAAGCCAGTGGCCCTCCCAGGGCGTATCTCCCAAGCCTAGATGAGGCGGCACATGGTCTTACTCACCTAGGGTAAGGAAGGCATGTGCAAATTGGTAAGACCTTATTGGCGTGCACCAGGGTTCTCTTCTCAGGCAAACAGGAAAGCAATGACCTGTTTTACTTGCATGAGGAAGAACATTTGGTAAGGTAGTACTAACAGAGCCATCCCATACTCCTGCAGACGGACCTTTTCAGGTAATACAAATCGACTTCGTACAGTTAACAACCTGTAGGAATTTGAACTATGTATTGATGTGCACTGATGGTTTTTTTTCTCAAACTGGGTAGAGGCATTCCCTGCTGCTACAAATACTGCTGTATTTACCGCAAATAAAATTGTGCAGGAATTTGTGTGTAGATGGTATCCCTAGGATTTAGAGACAAGGTGATAGCGGAAACTGGACTATTGTGGTCATAGACACTGCCACTAGTGTTATGTAGCATCGGAACCACTCCCAGAGCCCCACTTAACGAATCACCCTCTTTGAAATTTTTGTTTTTTGTTGGAAGTCAACCTCATGTCATGATCGATCCGCACCATGATCAGAAATACACCAGTGAGGTGACAGTACAGTACCTTATCGAGATGAGCCAGCATTTGAGCACTTAGCGAAAGAACTTGAAACTGTTGATTGCTGATATGCCAACTACTAACTGTCTTGATTGTGAACCAAGAGAGATTATGCTTATGCTCAGGTTGCCTAATAGACAGGTGGGAAGGACCATACCAAGTTTTGTTGACAGCACGATTTCAGTGAAAGTAGCCGAGAGAGACTTGGGTCCACGATTCGCATCGCAGGAAAGATCGTTAGTCTGGAAGGAACTCGTAAAGGGAGTGAAATCACAGAAATATCACTCGAGAATCTGTTCCGTGAAGACTGAGAGGCGGCACTGTTGAACACTACCTGAGCGTACTAAAGGATTACAAAAAGACCAGTCCTAGTGATGGATTTGCTATAAGCAACATTTGTTTTGTTCTATCTTCTTTTGACAAACATTTTTTTTCCAGGACATTCTATTTTTGTGAGGTTACCTGAGGAGTCGAGCGTGGGACTGGAACTGGTTCTGGAGAAAGGAGTGATGTCTTTATAGGATCCCAGGATCAGCCTATCACTTTGTTTAAAGCCAGAGTAAATCAAAGGTCTAGTAGTTACAGAGTTTGGAGGTAACGTGATAGGGTATTTTCTGAGGAATACTGTATTTTGTAGTTATTGTGACCCTATAATTGAAGATGAGTGCATCCAGAGATGTCAGTCTAGCAATAAGGCAGCATTTGACAGACATCCCTTGAGTGATTACCACTCACTAGCGGGTAAGGTCTTAAACCAAACGGAATGTTGGATGTGCTCACAGGTACCTCTAAGACAAAATAATGCAGGATTAGTGCCATATTCTTTAGAGTTAGCTGAGGTACTTGAATTACACGGAGGGGGGGACGGTGGACAAGGAATATAATACAACTATACCCCCTAGTCTTAAGATCCACCAGTAGATAAATCCCTAGTATGTTTAAATCTCACCAATTTTAGGAAATTGGGAGGTAATCAGGAACAATCAGACAATGGCCTATTCACACATAGCAGATAAAGAGCTCATTAATACCATGACTGTACAAAAGATTGTTTTATGTGGAAGAAAAGTTTATGAGTGGCTCTCCACGAACTCCGAAGGTTTATGTTATCTAGGAAGGACACTACCTGAAATAATAACCCTTGTTCAATGATTAAACAGATTTGGTATACGACCAAGAAATTCAAACAATGTTCAGGGAGTGATAGAATTATATACCATGAAAATTTTATATGTCTCTTTCAGGACTTGTTTGTGTTTTCTCCCTCTACCCAGCAAAACCTCTATCGAATCCGAACATCAGTGTACAAAGACGTAGGTACATGTATGTATGCAATGATCATTCAGATCAGACATCATAGGCTGTAACACTGTCTCAGCATACGCTATAGGTTGAATGTCGTCCCACATCCAATCAGTGGTCTCACAATTGCCGAGCGCATATAGAGGATGTCCCGTCCTCTTCCCTGTCTTCCCCAACTATAGTCAATGTCTGATTTGCGAAATGAATACATACGTGTGTCTAGGTCACCATTTATTGTTTGAAATATTTTTTTTAATTATGTTAGTGTGACAGTTATGATAGTTTTGTTGACTATCAAAGGGTGGACTGTTGAAGTCGGAAAAATAAGACAATACAAACTACACACATATTGAAGCTTTTTGGTGGTAGCGTAAGGATGCAATTGACATGTATGGATGCACCATGCTTCTTTTCATGCATAGAGTCGCACGGCGTGCATGTTACAGCATGGTGGGTGTATATACGGTAAAAGGCGCAATCACTGAGAAATGCCATAAAGACGCACACAGACACATATTTCATACAACACATGAATTACATATAGATAAAACATGTCCAGCAACAGACTTGTATTACTCTGTCCTCTCTCAGGTTTCCAGCTGCCTCTCTGCAATCTCCTCCTGGATGTCTGAACGCTCTCTAAAGCTCAAAATGGACAAAACTGAACTCATCATCTTCCCCCCATCCAGAGCAACACCCCCGACCAATATCTCCATCATTGTTGACAACACCACCATCTCCCCCGTTCCCCAACTCCGCTGCTTGGGCGTCACTCTTGACTCCTCCCTCTCCTTTGCACCCCACATCCAAGCTCTGGCACAATCCTGTTGTTTCCAGCTACGCAACATTGCTCGTATCAGGCCATATCTCTCCCAGAGTGCAACTAAACTCATCATCCACTCACTGGTCATCTCACGACTTGACTACTGCAATGTCCTCCTCACTGGCCTCGCTTGCTCCCATCTTGCTCCCCTCCAATCTGTCCTGAACTCCGCAGCTAGGCTTATCTTCCTCTCCCGCCGCACCACATCTGCCACTCCCCTTTGACGAAATCTACACTGGCTCCCATTCCCCTACAGAATCCTCTTCAAACTCCTCACCCTCACATGCAAGGCCATCTCTAATTCCACTGCTCCCTACATCTCCAACCTCCTTTCCCTTCATACTCCCTCCCGCCCCCTACGGTCGACTAATGACTGTCGCCTCTCCACCGCCCTGGTCACTGCTTCCCATGCACGAGTTCAGGATTTTGCCCGTGCTGCACCCCTTCAGTAGAACGCACTCCCCCGCTCCATTAGACTCTCCCCGACCTTGCAAAGCTTCAAACGGGCACTAAAAACCCACCTATTCATCAAAGCATACCCTCCCGATGCATAACCCAGTGCTGAAGCCGCGCCTCCACCCCCCTGCCTCATGCCGTGAACATCTCAGCTTTGCTTGCATACTGCCGTCAGGCTACCTCTCACTTGCCTGCACCTCTTGTCATCTGTCTGTCGCCCCTCCCCACTAGATTGTTAGCTCTTCAGAGCAGGGCCCTCTTTCCTCTTGTTATCTAAGCCCTCGTCTCGACACATTTCACTCGCAGCTCTCCCCTACTCGATGACCATCTTTATCCTGCTAGTAAAGGCTCATCTCCATCTATGGCCACCAGCCTCTAGTAGTACGATGATCACTCCATCAATACTTACATCTTAGCTGTGTTATGTCTTGAGAACGTGTGGTGCTCTGTTACCTGTACTCTATTTCTGTTATTTATTTACTGTAATGCAATGTTTTGTCTCCCTGTACTGTTCTTTGTACGGCACTGCGAAACACATGTGGCGCCTTATAAATAAAATGTAATAATAATAATATGGTATTTATATAATAGAGTGTAACATCAGATATGTATTATTGGGATAGAACGAGTTAATTATATCATGCTTAGTGTCAAAATGATCAGGAGACTGTGTGGATTATTTTGATAGCTATGGGTAAATTGTAGCTCATTGCAACAATTAGGTATGAACAAATGTATGAAATATAAAGTCACATTCTATGAGAACAAAAGACTTCCTGCATCTTCAAACTGGACATTGCTTGCATATGAACGGACCAATAAAACACAAGGAATGAGAGACCTCCCTCTCCTGGACCAATAGAAGGAGACTGAAACCAACAGACTGTTAACTCCCACTGTTTTGATATAGGCAGTTTTCTAAGATATAGTTAGTTGATGTTGCAGAGAAGAAGGGATGGAGGAAAGTTCTATGGGACAGAGTGACGTATGTTGGCTGTAACTGATTCTTATGTAAGTGTAACCCACATGGTATACTGAATGATATATTGTACATATGTTATTTTGTATGCATAACTTTTAATATCAAATACATATATATCTCTGAGCGTTGGACCTCAGTATACCATGTGCGCGGCTACTTGCCTTCTCTTAAGGGACATAGTGCTGCGACGTTCAGCGCACTTATCGTATATGGTAATAAGATGCGCCTTGCATCCGCAGTATATATTAATGCTGGCATTGAAATGTTTATTTCAAAATAATTAGAATTTCACACTTTTATATTGGGAAAGAAATGTATACGTTATGGTAAGAACTTACAGTTGATAACGTTATTTCTCCTAAGTCCACAGGTTCCACAGGATAACAATGGGATATGATGGAGCGTCAGCGGATTGGCACCAATCGATCAAAAGCTTTCTGGCCTCCCAGGATGCAACGGGCCTGCCCATATATCCCCGCCCCCTGGCTCAGGCAAATCAGTTATATTCCAAAGCAGAAGGCAGGAGCATCATGTAGAGCCCTAATCAGGCTAGAAGAACACACATACACACCCTTCCGTAAAAGAAGGAAGAGGTTAGTGAATAAAAGGATCCTCAAATCAGGTGCGTCAGGGTAGGATCCCTGTGGAACCTGTGGACTTAGGAGAAATACCGTTATCAACGGTAAGTTCTTACCATAACGTATATTTCTCAGGCAGGGTCGACAGGTTATCCAACATCATAGGACAGAGAAAGACTGTCTCTTCGTTGGCGCACTTAGAAGGAAAGAAAAGATTATTTATCTATTATATATATTGATATTAAAATATAACTTATTGATACTGACTTAAAATATAGCAATTGAGAAACATAAATGTGAAATAATATAAATTGATTGTGTGAAATAAGTGAATAAATTCTGTGATACAAAATAATAAAAGTTGATTCACTGTGCTTGAATTCTTTTTGCTCAATTTACTGTGATATATATATATATATATATATATATATACAGACAACTGTGGGATTATTACTGTTATATATGATAATTGTATTAAATGTAGGGTTTGACAACATATGTTCCACACATGGACGACAAAGATAGGTATTGAGAATATATGTCTATAAGAAGATACAGATATAAAATGATGAGACTAGTTCCTATTGCGTGTGTCAAAAATCAAACTAGGATGATCACAAACACCTTCAAAGGAGATTTGTTTCTGCTGACAAATGATCCTATTAGAACACTGTTTAATTATTCATAAGCAGTGAGACCATAGCTGTCTTATAGGTCTAATCATGACCTGGTCTGCTAACAATGGTCTCTGAATAATAAGTTGCTCCAGCTCTTATGTGCAAATTGGGTCACGTCTATTATGCAGATTGATCCTATAAGCAACATTTACATGTCAAATAAGAATTTATGAATGCAGAAACTTTTAGGCATCCACCGTTGTTCTCCGCATTCAGGGTCCCCTTTAGTAATTAAGGGGTTATTATATCCAATATGTGGTTAAAAGCCACAATAGCTTTATTTGTCACCACTTTCTATAGTTGACCTACTATGTCCCATCAATTGTTTATTTATGTCGGATGTTAGAGGAATAAATCCCCAATGTAAACCTTTTATAATAATTTTAACTTAGACATAAATAGTAATTCAAGATATAAACATATGACCTATCTGTTCGTCTAATGTGTATATTCCATGGTTTCTATTTCCACTGAACCTTCATTAATTTATAGGACCCTGATGTATAGGTCCACTAATTATAACAGAAACATGATGTGCTACTGCATGCTGTCTTGTTCACCTATTGATTACACCCGCATTGTGCTCATGTATATTAATTCTGTGTTCGGCTGGTATATTTCTAGCACATCTTATGGGTGTTTGAACAGGGTTGCACACTGTTTATTGGTAAGGAATGCCAGATCCACAACTTTAATTATAGTTCCGACCTGGATTATGGTGATCTCTGAGTCCACAGCAGCTATAAATAGGTTTCTTTCCGATATTCAAAAGGAGACGTACATCAGTAGTTCAAATACTAAATCCTTTTTATTTAATTAGTATGATGCTAATGAAACGCCTTGTGTGGCTGTTTTTATTAAATTCATGCATCTTTGATATAACAAATTGCACACTCCAAAAAGTTTCTATAGCAAAAATTGCTACCCTGAACGTGCCGCCATCTAGTAGTCGATATACCCCGTACCTAATGTATACAGCAGATATTTAAATGCAGTATTATCTGTGCCGTATATGGCTGTACCAGAGTTGCATTAATATACAAATGCTGTATTGGGTGGATTCCTGTCCGGCACGTCTCACAGAGGTTTCAATGGGGATGCACAGCAGCTATTTAGTATGTAGTAACTTGTATTGTTTGGTATAGTGCGTTTTACATTACTTTAATAGTATCAGTGAGTGTGACAAATTGATTTATGCCTCATTGATGTAACAAAATACAAATCCTAAAACTGCTTATTTCCTGCTATCTCCAAACTCCTGACGTCTAGGATTCAATAGTCCTCATGCTTAGCTATATACAACGGCTGTACTTTAGCACCACTAATCTGACATCTTCAACAATCCTCCCTACATAACATTTATTTAATCCTGCTAGTCCTTCTATTCCTCATATAAACACATTCTATTACAATTAATTATTCAAGCATATTTTTGCACAGTGATCAGTGCGAGTGGGCTTATCAGCACCGCTCTGAAACGCTGACGTGCACGTTTCGCAATTGCTTTGACAAGGCAAACCCGATTGTCCAATCCTGAGTGTTTTTAATAGAGCTATCCACCTATCCCAGTCTCGATCTCTGTCATATGATTTACTAGCCGTCTCAGGCTCCGGTGAACCGCACCGTTCGTATAGTAACTGTCCCGGTGGAACACATATTCAGTTATCCCGAGTCACGTTACAGTTCCAAACCAATCACGGGCTGGTATTCAAGCGACACTTAAATTCATATGTGAGCGTAGTCCTAATTACTACTCAATTGTGCTATTTATAAAGATTAAAGGATTAATTTAAATCAAAAGTCACTTGAAAATTCACTCATCGGATACTCAGAAATGGTTTGTATTTTTATTTATATTTGTCATGTGCAATGAGAGTAGATCATTTTATATATATATATATATATATATATATATATATTAAATATTAATAGAAAGATCATAAATATAAATTAATATATAAAATAAAATGGAATAAAATAAAGTGAAATAAGATGAAATTAAAGAAATGAAAAGTGAGAAGAAAAAATTGTTTAATTAATATTTTTGTAAGTGACAAGTGATGGGCATTAGTGTTGCAAATAGTGAAATTCAAAGGAGATTATCCCAAATTAGTGATATTCCCTAGTGAATGATAAATAAATTGTGCCGTGGACAATGTGACGTTAGTGGTGAAACTAGTAGAAAAACTAAAACATAACCCGTGATAAATTAGTGAACAAAATGTGAGAAAAACTCAGCCTATCCTAACAGCATAAATGATATGTTATATTACTATGTCTATTATCCTTTTTTAATATATATAAAAAGTATCTCCTCCATCTGTCATGCACTTATGATTATAGTACCTATATAAAATCGAGGGGCTAGCATTACAAGTCCCTTGTATCCAATTACAGTTGTGATTTTTGATTTAATAATAAAAATAATTATTCATTATTAGTCCTATTTACAAAAAAATGGATTGCTCTGAAGAAATATAAATACACTGTGGGTGTAGCTACCTCAGTTCAGTCTCAGATCCAAAAAAGATTGAGAGAGTAAAGTAGATTGCTCTGAAAACAATTTATATATATATATATATATATTAGAAGAAGAATGGAGGGCGCAAATGAGTAAAAAATCACAATTCCATTTATTATAAAAACATGCTCACATACATCTCAGTTTTAGTAGATGAACTCGGTTCTCCATATGGCAACGACCGAGCCTCCGGAAATGTCCTCCGCACACGGCTCGTGCTGCTGGCCGCAAAAGCTCCTGTTATTTCCCTGGGACCAGACACATCAAAGACCATCTGTCTCTCGCTCCACAGGCCACGCCCAACACGTTTCGTCAGCAGACTTCGTCAGGGGGTGTGGCTATGTTCCGTCTCGTTACCAATTTATACTACTCCATACACCTGTGTTTTATTACAGGCTCGGGTAGCTTCATTAGGGTTCATATGAATCATTCACACATTAAAATTAAAACCTATACTACAATCAAGTTAAAAATACAGATTTCATACTCCATTATTTCACGGGAGTCATATACAAAGTAATTACTAAAACTTAGGTACTGGACTGTTTTAAAAAATTACAATATAAACATTCTTTATCACACATTGATAATTCCCAACGATACTAGAAAATCTTACATATAAATTCAATAATAACATTATCAGTTATCGATGCTTGGTTTATGTCATATAATACTTATAACATAAAATGACATAACATAAAAATCAAGAAAGAATAGAACATAAAAGATAAGAGAAATGGGAGAAGAAAATACAATAGTTATAATGAAATTCATAACCAGAATAAATCTTACATAATTCATGTTTCTTTATTCCTTAATGCCCATATATCCACGATATCTATAACTGCACATGTGTTCCCCGTTTTTTGCAGCCCGCTCTAAAGTGGGGCAGAGGAATCAATGATTCGACAACACTGCCACACAGAACGGACTACTCGGCAAACCACTTTAGTGCAGAAACGGTGTGATATCGTAGTTCTCATTCAAACCCAGAGGGCTAATTGTTTCCAATGCGTGTATCCAAAACACCTCTCTTTTACTTAACTGTTTGAGAATATCGCCCCCTCTATCATCTAACTTAACATGTTCAAGGGCTTTAAAACTAAATTCATTAAGGTTACCTTTGTTACATTTTAAAAAATGCCTCGGGATACTATGTTCACCACATTTATTAACTATACTACGTGAGTGTTCTAACATGCAGATTTTTAATTGACGCTTTGTTTTACCTACATACCTAGCTCCGCACGAACATTCTACCATATATATTACACACGTAGTCAGGCAATTCATAATTTCCTTTATATCCCAATATTTAGTTTTATTCCTATTCCAGATTTTCTTTCTCTCCTTACTAGCATAGGCACACATTTTACATTTCCCACAGGGGTAGAAACCAGTTGTTTTATTCAACCAAGAATCTATCTTATGTTGCGGCAGATTACTAGGTGCTAGTGCATTTTTTAAATTTCTAGCCTTTCGAAAAACAACTTTTGGTTTCTCCGGCAAATAATCTTTTAGGATTGGATCTAGTGATAAGACTTCCCAATGTTTAAACAGGATATTCATGATTTCTTTATTCTTAATATTAAACCCTGTAACGAAGGGTGTCATAACACTTGTTCTATCACTTCTATTCCTATAAGATAAAAGGCTTCCTCGATCTACTTTGTCTGCTTTCTCCTTACATTTTTCTACTAGTTTTAAAGGATACTTCTTCTCAAGGAATCTTGTTTTATAAAGCTCTGTTTGTTGTTCATACATCACGTTACTTGTACAATTACGCTTCACCCTTAAAAACTGCGAATATGGTATAATTGCTATCCAATTTTTATAGTGACAGCTATTAAAATGGACATAATTGTTACTATCCACTTTCTTTATATACGTATATGTATTAATACTCCTTCCTGAGCTATACTCAGACGTATCAATCACAAGATCAAGATATTCAATCTTATCTCTCTGAAAATTTGAAGTAAACTTTAATTATATCTATTTATATTCAAGTAACTCATGAAAGCATCAAATTCTTCTCTACTCCCTTTCCATACCACCAACACATCATCTATATAGCGATTATAAGAATGAAGTGATTCAGAAAAAGGGTTATTATTATAGATCACCTCATTCTCCCACTTCCCTAGATATAAATTCGCAAAACTCGGCGCGTAGGGCGTACCCATCGCGCTGCCACACTGCTGGTTGTAGAATTGTCCTTGGAACTTAAAATAATTATTTTTTAACACAAACTCTATGCATTGCACTAGAAACAACCTCATCTCCTCATTAAGGGATTCATCACCACTAAGGAAGTAGTAAATTGCTTCAAGACCCTCTTTATGTGGTATGCTGGTGTACAAAGATTCAACATCAATTGTACACCAGCTATACCCTTCCTCCCATCTCATGTCACCTAAAATTTTTAGTATATGTGTTGAATCCTGCACAAAGGATTTTAGCTGGGGGACATATTTCTTTATGTAAATATCAATATATGCAGAAAGTCTAGAAGTGGCAGAATCTATTCCCGATATTATCGGTCTCCCAGGAGGCTTATTAAGCCTCTTATGTATTTTTGGGAGGAAATAGAAAACTGCCACCCTAGGATTCTGACTATACACATAACTAATTTCTTCTTTGCTAATGCAACCTCCCTGAAAACCCTTATCCAAAAGCTCTTTGAGTTTTTCTAATACTACATTACTTGGATCCAAAGTAAGTTTAGAGTAGGTGCTTGTCCCCTAACAACCTATTTGCTTCTTCCAAATAATCTGATCTATTCATTAGAACAACCCCCCCACCCTTATCGGCCATCTTAATAACTAATTCATGATTTGTTTCTAAAGTACGTATAGCATCTCTTTCATCCTTTCGTAAATTATCTTTATATTGTACATTACCTTTACACAATTCCTCAAAATCCTTCATAATTAATCTGGAAAAAGTTTCTATGTAACTACCCCTAGACTCAAGGGGATAGTAATTTGAACCTACTTTCAGACCCGTCTTATTATCTGTTTCTTTCTTATTATTAATACCTGCTTCATTATTATTCTTCAAAAAGTGACGTTTTAATGTCAACATTCTTGTAAATTTATTTGCGTCTATAAATAATTCAAAATTATTCGGATTCTTATTAGGTGCAAAGGATAACCCTCTTTGAAGTAGCCTAATCTCACTTTGATTTAGAATATGGTCTGACAAATTAAAAATACCGTTACAGGTTTGCCCTCCTCTGTTTGTTTCCTTTTACCTCCTCTCGTTCCTCTCTTAGTTCGTCCTGTATTTTTCTTTTTAACCCTGTTCTCGGGCTGTTTTAAAAAATGCACTAGCACCTAGTAATCTGCCGCAACATAAGATAGATTCTTGGTTGAATAAAACAACTGGTTTCTACCCCTGTGGGAAATGTAAAATGTGTGCCTATGCTAGTAGGGAGAGAAAGAAAATCTGGAATAGGAATAAAACTAAATATTGGGATATAAAGGAAATGATGAATTGCCTGACTACGTGTGTAATATATATGGTAGAATGTTCGTGCGGAGCTAGGTATGTAGGTAAAACAAAGCGTCAATTAAAAATCCGCATGTTAGAACACTCACGTAGTATAGTTAATAAATGTGGTGAACATAGTATCCCGAGGCATTTTTTAAAATGTAACAAAGGTAACCTTAATGAATTTAGTTTTAAAGCCCTTGAACATGTTAAGTTAGATGATAGAGGGGGCGATATTCTCAAACAGTTAAGTAAAAGAGAGGTGTTTTGGATACACGCATTGGAAACAATTAGCCCTCTGGGTTTGAATGAGAACTACGATATCACACCGTTTCTGCACTAAAGTGGTTTGCCGAGTAGTCCGTTCTGTGTGGCAGTGTTGTCGAATCATTGATTCCTCTGCCCCACTTTAGAGCGGGCTGCAAAAAACGGGGAATACATGTGCAGTTATAGATATCGTGGATATATGGGCATTAAGGAATAAAGAAACATGAATTATGTAAGATTTATTCTGGTTATGAATTTCATTATAACTATTGTATTTTCTTCTCCCATTTCTCTTATCTTTTATGTTCTATTCTTTCTTGATTTTTATGTTATGTCATTTTATGTTATAAGTATTATATGACATAAACCAAGCATCGATAACTGATAATGTTATTATTGAATTTATATGTAAGATTTTCTAGTATCGTTGGGAATTATCAATGTGTGATAAAGAATGTTTATATTGTAATTTTTTAAAACAGTCCAGTACCTAAGTTTTAGTAATTACTTTGTATATGACTCCCGTGAAATAATGGAGTATGAAATCTGTATTTTTAACTTGATTGTAGTATAGGTTTTAATTTTAATGTGTGAATGATTCATATGAACCCTAATGAAGCTACCCGAGCCTGTAATAAAACACAGGTGTATGGAGTAGTATAAATTGGTAACGAGACGGAACATAGCCACACCCCCTGACGAAGTCTGCTGACGAAACGCGTTGGGCGTGGCCTGCGGAGCGAGAGACAGATGGTCTTTGATGTGTCCGGTCCCAGGGAAATAACAGGAGCTTTTGCGGCCAGCAGCACGAGCCGTGTGCGGAGGACATTTCCGGAGGCTCGGTCGTTGCCATATGGAGAACCGAGTTCATCTACTAAAACTGAGATATATGTGAGCATGTTTTTATAATAAATGGAATTGTGATTTTTTTACTCATTTGCGCCCTCCATTCTTCTTCTATTACATGTGCATGGAAACCAGTGGTTCTGGTTTTATAGCGGAGGAGGCAGCATCATACATCAAGAAACGGGACAAGGATATCTAAATATTGGACTAATACCCTAAAGTGAAGTGGGTTTGAATGCGCGGCTTTTTTGATACTTGATATATATATATATACATACATATACACATATACATACACATACACTGTGGATATAGCCACATCGGTTCCATCCCAGATCCAAGAAAGGTTGAAAAAGACTAATGATCCAGGTGCCTATCAAAGTTACACACAGGTAAGTAATCCAGGCATGGTAAGTATATATTCCTAAGAAATAAGTATAAGTATAGGTTGATAAAACCCTCTGAGGGAATAAAGAGTATCTACAATTTAGTAGAAAACAAGAGAATAATAGACTCATCTAAGAGGGTCGAGAAAGCATCTTAAACTAACTTAATAATAATGCCTACAGAGTTACACACAGATGGATCATCCGGGCATGGTAAGTATGAATTCTTAAATAATTAATATTAGTATAAATTTATGAGCCCATCTGGAAAAAGTGATGAGCACCTCAAATTTGAAAAAATGCATGTATAATGATATAGAGTAATAATCCCTTCCGGTGGGGTGGGGAGCATCCTATATTTTGCTGAATAAAATTCTATAGAACTTCAGCTTGACTGACACTGAGAGAGTTGATGTTGACACTTTTTTCACCAGAATATTTGTATTTTATGAGTATTCAAAAGGGTAATTAATCATCCCTATGTTTTGTGGAAACTCCCACCTATTGGGATACTGTGTGTTTTATTTCTGAAAAGCTTGTTATATTCTTGCCTCCTGACAGACTCTTATAACCTTTCTGAAAACCGGATAGATGTCTAACGAGATCTAAAGTGATAAATACAGATTTGTAGTGTATTCATTGGATAGTTTTCAGATCCACCACCAGATCATAAAAATGGTAGGTAGCTGGTGCCTTCGTTTAGACCCTTTGGGTGCAAACTATCCATCAGGAATATCATTTTGCACTCAAACCTGAGCAGGTCCCCATCAATATCACCATCTCAGATCCCTGTTTCGAAATGTTTCATGCCGAATGCTTGCAAGCCTTTAGCAAGACCATCATGGTACTGTAAAAAGTGGTTAGCAATTGGAGTGAGAGATTTAAATTTAGCTTTATCATGCCTTGCGTTTCTTATAGTACCCACATGCTCGAGTAGTCTCACCTTGAGTTGTCTTATAGTTTTGCCTATGTATCTTGTTACAAGGGCATATTATTTGGTAGACCTACCCCTGATGTGGTACAGTCAATATAGCTCTCTATGTCCCACTTTTTGCCATAGGCATCGTTATAGTTGGTTCTGGTCATCATAAATTGACACGCTTTGCATTGTCTGCAGCAGAAAGAGCCCTTCTTGTGATGTATTGTTTTTTTCAAGGATGGTAAGTGGCTCCTCACTAAAATATCCTTTAGATTACGAGTCCTTCTCCAACTGCTCTGAACTTCTTGTGGTAATATATCTTTTAGGTCTTCATCGGTTGTCAGAACTGACCAATGTCTTTGTAAGATGCTGTTAATTTCCCTCCATTTATTGTTGAAGGTACTTATAAATCTTACTGGCTCTTCTTTGGGAGTTCTGATTTTCGGCACCAACAGGGAATCTCTGGTGTATGTTTTTACATCTCTTTTCGCAGTTTTAATTATCCGATTACTATACCCCTTTGCTTTAGTCTTTCTACCAGTTGTTCTCATATGGAGTATTTAGTCGCATCGGAACAATTTCTTTTAGTCCGGAGAAGTTCACCTTTCGGAATGCCACGGATAGTAGTCGGCAAATGCAAACTACTTGAGTGTAAAATACTATTTGTTGCAGTTTTCTTCCGGTAAATGTCTGTCGAAATTGAGCCATCTTCTTCTATGTTAATTGTAAGGTCCAAGAAGTTGATTGTTTTCTGGCTGGTTTCCCCTGTAAGTCTCAAGTTGAGATCATTCCTATTGAGGATATTGATGAATTTGTCCAGAAGAACTTGATCTCCATCCCATAGGATGAAGATATCATCGATATATCTCAAGTACAGTACAATATGATTTGTATACTTCTCATGACTGTCTTGAAAGACCAGCTCCCGTTCCCACCATCCCAGGTAGAGGCCAGCATATGTGGGGGCACATGCCATCCCCAGAGCTGTGCCTCTAACCTGGAGATAGTACCGTTCATTGCACGTGAAATAATTTTTGGTGACTATAAACTCCAACATTGAAAGGAGGAATGAGTTGAATTCATGTTGTATACTCATATCCAGAAAGAACTTCACTGCTCTGATCCCATTAGCATGACCAATGCTTGGGTATAGACTTTCAATGTCATACGTCGCCAACCAAGTTCCTGGTGACACATTGATATTTTGCAGTCTCGTTAGAACATCCATTGTGTCTTTGACATAAGCTGGCAGGGACAGAACAAAATGTCGCAAGTATTGGTCCACATAAATGCTCGCTTTCTCGTGAGGCTGCCTACACCAGAGACTATTGGTCTCCCCGGAGGTTCTCATTTTTGTGTACCTTGGGGAGCAGGTACAAGGTTGGAATCACTGGTTTATCAACTTTCAAGAAATCAAAATCTTTCCTAGGAATAATTCCATCGGATAATGCTCGTGAGATCATATTCATATACTGACTGGAAATCCGAAGTGGGGTTAAAGATAACAGAAACATGATGTGCTACTGCATGCTGTCTTGTTCACCTATTGATTACACCCGCATTGTGCTAATGTATATTAATTCTGTGTTCGGCTGGTATATTTCTAGCACATCTTATGGGTGTTTGAACAGGGTTGCACACTGTTTATTGGTAAGGAAACTTATATATAGAAACTTTTTGGAGTGTGCAATTCGTTATATCAAAGATGCATGAATTTAATAAAAACAGCCACACAAGGCGTTTCATTAGCATCATACTAATTAAATAAAAAGGATTTAGTATTTGAACTACTGATGTATGTCTCCTTTTGAATATCAGAAAGAAACCTATTTATAGCTGCTGTGGACTCAGAGATCACCATAATCCAGGCCGGCACTATAATTAAGGTTGTGGATCTGGCATTCCTTACCAATAAACAGTGTGCAACCCTGTTCAAACACCCATAAGATGTGCTAGAAATATACCAGCCGAACACAGAATTAATATACATGAGCACAATGTAGGTGTAATCAATGGGTTCACTACGATATGCCGGCGGTCGGGCTCCCGGCGACCAGCATACCGGCGCCGGGAGCCCGACCGCCGGCTTACCGACAGTGTGGTGAGCGCAAATGAGCCCCTTGCGGGCTCGCTGTGCTCGCCACGCTACGGGCACGGTGGCACACATTCTCCCTCCAGGGGGGTCGTGGACCCCCACGAGGGAGAATAAGTGTCGGTATGCCGGCTGTCGGGGTCCCGGCGCCGGTATGCTGGTCGCCGGGAGCCCAACCGCCGGCATACTGAAGACCACCCGTAATCAATAGGTGAACAAGACAGCATGCAGTAGCACATCATGTTTCTGTTATAATTAGTGGACCTATACATCAGGGTCCTATAAATTAATGAAGGTTCAGTGGAAATAGAAACCATGGAATATACACATTAGACGAACAGATAGGTCATATGTTTATATCTTGAATTACTATTTATGTCTATAAAGTTAAAATTATTATAAAAGGTTTACATAGGGGATTTATTCCTCTAACATCCGACATAGATAAACAATTGATGGGACATAGTAGGTCAACTATAGAAAGTGGTGACAAATAAAGCTATTGTGGCTTTTAACCACATATTGGATATAATAACCCCTTAATTACTAAAGGGGACCCTGAATGCGGAGAACAACGGTGGATGCCTAAAAGTTTCTGCATTCATAAATTCTTATTTGACATGTAAATTTTGCTTATAGGATCAATCTGCATAATAGACGTGACCCAATTTGCACATAAGAGCTGGAGCAACTTATTATTCAGAGACCATTATTAGCAGACCAGGTCATGATTAGACCTATAAGACAGCTATGGTCTCACTGCTTATGAATAATTAAACAGTGTTCTAATAGGATCATTTGTCAGCAGAAACGAATCTCCTTTGAAGGTGTTTGTGATTATCCTAGTTTGATTTTTGACACGCAATAGGAACTAGTCTCATCATTTTATATCTGTATCTTCTTACAGACATATATTCTCAATACCTATCTTTGTCGTCCATGTGTGGAACATATGTTGTCCAACCCTACATTTAATACAATTATCATATATAACAGTAATAATCCCACAGTTGTATATATATAACACAGTAAATTGAGCAAAAAGAATTCAAGCACAGTGAATCAGCTTTTATTATTTTGTATCACAGAATTTATTCACTTATTTCACACAATCAATTTATATTATTTCACATTTATGTTTCTCAATTGCTATATTTTAAATCAGTATCAATAAAAGTTACATTTTAATATCAATATATATAATAGATAAATACTCTTTCCTATCCAAGTGCGCCAACGACTATACAATCTTTCTCTGTCCTATGTTGTTCTTCAATCTTATTGTCTATGGCAGCACCCCCTATGATGAATGGTAAAAAAAACTTTCTGTAATCATACAATTTGGGGAACTCTTTATCAAAATTAGAAATACTAAAAATGGTCTGGTGCAGAGGACATCCCTGTCCCCCCTTTCCCTTGTATCCACAGGTTATCCATAGGATAACAATGGGATTTCCCAAAGCAGTTTAGTGGTGGGGGCGCTCCTGATGCATAGGAGAATCCTTCGCCCGAGTTCAGCATTGTGAGAGGCAAAGGTATCCAAGGCATAATGTCTATTGAATGTGTACGGCTGCCTTACGAACCTGTTCTGTTTAGGCTCCACATTGTGCTGCTTAAAAAGGACCCACCTTACGGGTAGAATGAACAGAGACATTAGCCAGAATAGGGAGATCAGCTTAGAGAATATGCTTCTGAAATCGTCCTCTGAAGCTATCTTGCCAGCATCTGCTTACGAGCCTGCCATCCTCTGTTGTGAAATACATAGAGAATGAAGAGAGAATCTCTTTCCTGATGGCACTGGTATAATCCACGTAGATCCCTTATGCACGGATCACGTCTAGTGATGCATCTCCCGCAGCGAGGCCCGGAACCTGAAAAACTGGGACACCAATTTCTTTGTTAAGGTGGAACTTATTTATCACCTTGGAAAGATACCCAGACCTAGTTCTGAGAACTGCTTTATGTGGATAAAAAGGATCAGAAATGTGGAACAACATGTACATGCCCCTAAGTCTGATATTCCTCTAGCTGACACCGTAGTCAGTAGAAAAAAATAAGAATTTACTCACCGGTAATTCTATTTCTCGTAGTCCGTAGTGGATGCTGGGAACTCTGTAAGGACCATGGGGAATAGACAGGCTCCGCAGGAGACTGGGCACTCTAAAAGAAAGATTAGGTACTATCTGGTGTGCACTGGCTCCTCCCTCTATGCCCCTCCTCCAGACCTCAGTTAGGGAAACTGTGCCCGGAAGAGCTGACACAATAAGGAAAGGATTTGGAATCCCGGGTAAGACTCATACCAGCCACACCAATCACACCGTACAACTCGTGATACTATACCCAGTTAACAGTATGAATAATAACTGAGCCTCACGAACAGATGGCTCAAAACAATAACCCTTTAGTTAGGCAATAACTATATACAAGTATTGCAGACAATCCGCACTTGGGATGGGCGCCCAGCATCCACTACGGACTACGAGAAATAGAATTACCGGTGAGTAAATTCTTATTTTCTCTGACGTCCTAGTGGATGCTGGGAACTCCGTAAGGACCATGGGGATTATACCAAAGCTCCCAAACGGGCGGGAGAGTGCGGATGACTCTGCAGCACCGAATGAGCAAACTCAAGGTCCTCCTCAGCCAGGGTATCAAACTTGTAGAATTTTGCAAACGTGTTTGATCCCGACCAGGTAGCAGCTCGGCAAAGTTGTAAAGCCGAGACCCCTCGGGCAGCCGCCCAAGAAGAGCCCACCTTGTTCGTGGAATGGGCCTTTACTGATTTAGGATGCGGCAGTCCAGCCGCAGAATGTGCAAGTTGAATCGTGGAGCAGATCCAGCGAGCAATAGTCTGCTTAGAAGCAGGAGCACCCAGCTTGTTGGGTGCATGCAGGATAAACAGCGAGTCAGTTTTTCTGACTCTAGCCGTCCTGGAAACATAGATTTTCAGGGCCCGGACTACGTCCAGCAACTTGGAGGCCTCCAAGTCCCGAGTAGCCGCAGGCACCACAATAGGTTGGTTCAAATGAAACGCTGATACCACCTTAGGGAGGAATTGGGGACGCGTCCTCAATTCTGCTCTGTCCATATGGAAGATCAGATAGGGGCTTTTACAGGACAAAGCCGCCAATTCTGACACCCGCCTAGCCGAAGCCAAGGCCAAAAGCATGACCACTTTCCACGTGAGATATTTTAATTCCACGGTCTGAAGTGGCTCAAACCAATGTGATTTTAGGAAATCCAACACAACGTTGAGATCCCAAGGTGCCACTGGGGGCATAAAAGCGGGCTGAATATGCAGCACTCCCTTAACAAACGTCTGAACTTCAGGCAGTGAAGCCAGTTCTTTTTGAAAGAAAATAGACAGGGCCGAAATCTGGACTTTAATGGAACCCAATTTTAGGCCCATAGTCACTCCTGACTGTAAGAAGTGCAGAAATCGACCCAGCTGAAATTCTTCTGTGGGGCCCTTCATAGCCTCACACCAAGCAACATATTATCGCCATATGCGGTGATAATGCTTTGCTGTCACATCTTTCCTAGCTTTTATCAGCGTAGGAATGACTTCAACCGGAATGCCCTTTTCCATCAGGATCCGGCGTTCAACCGCCATGCCGTCAAACGCAGCCGCGGTAAGTCTTGGAACAGACAGGGCCCCTGCTGTAGCAGGTCCTGTCTGAAAGGCAGAGGCCAAGGGTCCTCTGAGATCATTTCTTGCAGTTCCGGGTACCAAGTCCTTCTTGGCCAATCCGGAACGATGAGTATAGTTCTTACTCCTCTCTTTCTTATTATCCTCAGCACCTTTGGTATGAGAGGAAGAGGAGGGAACACATAAACCGACTGGTACACCCACGGTGTCACTAGAGCGTCCACAGCTATCGCCTGAGGGTCCCTTGACCTGGCGCAATATCTTTTTAGCTTTTTGTTTAGGCGGGACGCCATCATGTCCACCTGTGGCCTTTCCCAACGGTTTACAATCAGTTGGAAGACTTCTGGATGAAGTCCCCACTCTCCCGGGTGGAGGTCGTGCCTGCTGAGGAAGTCTGCTTCCCAGTTGTCCACTCCCGGAATGAACACTGCTGACAGTGCTATCACGTGATTTTCCGCCCATCGGAGAATCCTTGTGGCTTCTGCCATCGCCATCCTGCTTCTTGTGCCGCCCTGTCAGTTTACATGGGCGACCGCCGTGATGTTGTCTGACTGAATCAGCACCGGCTGGTTTTGAAGCAGGGGTCTTGCCTGACTTATGGCATTGTAAATGGCCCTTAGTTCCAGAATATTTATGTGTAGGGAAGCCTCCTGACTCAACCATTATCCTTGGAAGTTTCTTCCCTGAGTGACTGCCCCCCAACCTCGGAGGCTTGCATCCGTGGTCACCAGGACCCAGTCCTGTATGCCGAATCTGCGGCCCTCTAGAAGATGAGCACTCTGCAGCCACCACAGCAGAGACACCCTGGCCCTCGGGGACAGGGTGATCAGCCGATGCATCTGAAGATGCGATCCGGACCACTTGTCTAACAGATCCCACTGAAAGATCCTTGCATGGAACCTGCCGAATGGAATTGCCTCATAAGAAGCTACCATCTTTCCCAGGACTCGCGTGCAGTGATGCACCGACACCTGTTTTGGTTTCAGGAGGTCTCTGACCAGAGATGACAACTCCTTGGCCTTCTCCTCCGGGAGATACACCTTCTTCTGTTCTGTGTCCAGAATCATACCCAGGAACAGCAGACGCGTCGTAGAAACCAGCTGCGACTTTGGAATATTCAGAATCCAGCCGTGGTGTTGAAGCACTTCCTGAGATAGTGCTACTCCGACCAACAACTGCTCCCTGGACCTCGCCTTTATAAGGAGATCGTCCAAGTATGGGATAATTATAACTCCCTTCTTTCGAAGGAGTATCATCATTTCGGCCATTACCTTGGTAAATACCCTCGGTGCCGTGGACAGACCAAACGGCAACGTCTGGAATTGGTAATGGCAGTCTTGTACCACAAAACGGAGGTACACCTGGTGAGGTGGGTAAATGGGGACATGCAGGTACGCATCCTTGATGTCCAGTGATACCATGTAATCCCCCTCTTCCAGGCTTGCAATAACCGCCCTGAGCGATTCCATTTTGAACTTGAACCTTCTTATATAAGTGTTCAAGGATTTTAAATTTAGAATGGGTCTCACCGAACCGTCTGGTTTCGGTACCACAAACATTGTGGAATAGTAACCCCGTCCCTGTTGAAGGAGGGGAACTTTTATTATCACCTGCTGGAGGAACAGCTTGTGAATTGCCGCCAGCACTACCTCCCTGTCCGGGGGAGTAGCTGGCAAGGCTGATTTGAGGTAACGGCGAGGGGGAGACATCTCGAATTCCAGCTTGTATCCCTGAGATACCACTTGTAGAACCCAGGGATCCACCTGTGAGCGAACCCACCGGTCGCTGAAGTTCCGGAGACGGGCCCTCACCGCACCTGGCTCCACCAGTGGAGCCCCAGCGTCATGCGGTGGATTTAGTGGAAGCAAGGGAGGATTTCTGTTCTTGGGAACTGGCTGTATGGTGCAGCTTTTTCCCTCTACCCCTGCCTCTGGGCAGAAAGGACGCGCCTTTAACCCGCTTGCCTTTCTGGGGACGAAAGGACTGTACCTGATAATACGGTGCTTTCTTTGGCTGTGAGGGAACCTGGGGTAAAAATGTCGACTTCCCAGCTGTCACTGTGGAAACGAGGTCCGAGAGACCATCCCCAAACAATTCCTCACCCTTGTAAGGCAAAACCTCCATGTGCCTTTTAGAATCCGCATCACCTGTCCAATGCCGAGTCCATAATACTCTCCTGGCAGAAATGGACATTGCATTTATTCTAGATGCCAGCCGGCAAATATCCCTCTGTGCATCTCTCATGTATAAGACTACGTCTTTAATATGCTCTATGGTTAGCAATATAGTGTCCCTGTCAAGGGAATCAATATTATCAGACAGGGAATCAGACCACGCTGCTGCAGCACTGCACATCCATGCTGAAGCAATAGCAGGTCTCAGTATAGTACCTGAGTGTGTATATACAGACTTCAGGATAGCCTCCTGCTTTCTATCAGCAGGCTCCTTCAAGGCGGCCGTATCCTGAGACGGCAGTGCCACCTTTTTTGACAAGCGTGTGAGCGCCTTATCCACCCTAGGAGATATCTCCCAACGTGACCTATCCTCTGGCGGGAAAGGGTACGCCATCAGTAACTTTTTAGAAATTACCAGTTTCTTATCGGGGGAACCCCACGCTTCTTCACACACTTCATTTAACTCATCTGATGGGGGAAAAACACTGGCTGCTTTTTCTCCCCAACATAATACCCTTTTTAGTGGTACCTGGGTTAATGTCAGAAATGTGTAACATATTTTTCATTGCCGTAATCATGCAACGAATGCCCCTTGTGGATTGTGTATAAGTCTCATCCTCGTCGACACTGGAGTCAGACTCCGTGTCGACATCTGTATCTGCCATCTGAGGTAGCGGGCGT
Organism: Pseudophryne corroboree; assembly: GCF_028390025.1. Lineage (NCBI taxonomy): Eukaryota > Metazoa > Chordata > Amphibia > Anura > Myobatrachidae > Pseudophryne > Pseudophryne corroboree. Next base: position 403,957,480 of record NC_086446.1, read on the forward strand.
TTGTGAGCCCCTGATGGTCTTTGAGACGCCTGGGCAGGCACGGACTGAGAAGCCGGCTGTCCCACGGCTGTTACGTCATCCATCCTTTATGTAAGGAGTTGACACTGTCGGTTAATACCGTCCACATATCCATCCACTCTGGTGTCGACCCCGCAGGGGGTGACCACATTTATCGGCACCTTCTCCGCCTCCACATAAGCCTCCTCATCAAACATGTCGACACAGCCGTACCGACACACCGCACACACACAGGGAATGCTCTGACTGAGGACAGGACCCCACAAAGTCCTTTGGGGAGACAGAGAGAGAGTATGCCAGCACACACCACAGCGCTATATAATTAGGGATTTACACTATTACAGAAAGTGATTTTTCCCTATAGCTGCTTAACATGTATAGTTTGCGCCTAAATTTAGTGCCCCCCCTCTCTTTTTAACCCTTTGAGCCTGGAAACTGCAGGGGAGAGCCTGGGGAGCTGTCTTCCAGCGGAACTGTGAAGAGAAAATGGCGCCAGTGTGCTGAGGGAGATAGCCCCGCCCCCTTCTCGGCGGGCTGATCCCACTCTTTTATTAATATTATGGCAAGGGATTTTTACACATATATAGTTTATTAGACTATATTATGTGTTTTTTTGCCATGTTAAGGTACTCTAATTGCAGCCCAGGGCGCCCCCCCCCCCCCCCCAGCGCCCTGCACCCATCAGTGACCGGAGTATGTGGTGTGCATGGGGAGCAATGAAGACCGGAGTCTTCAGCCGATGATTTTCTCCTCGGAATCTTCCGTCTTCTGGCTCTGCAAGGGGGACGGCGGCGCGGCTCCAGGACCGGACGACCGAGGTTGGGCCTGTGTTCGATCCCTCTGGAGCTAATGGTGTCCAGTAGCCTAGAAGCCCAAGCTAGCTGCAAGCAGGTAGGTTCGCTTCTCTCCCCTAAGTCCCTCGTAGCAGCGAGTCTGTTGCCAGCAGATCTCACTGAAAATAAAAAACCTAATAAATACTTTCTTTACTAGAAGCTCAGGAGAGCCCCTAGTGTGCAACCAGCTTGAGCCGGGCACAGATTCTAACTGAGGTCTGGAGGAGGGGCATAGAGGGAGGAGCCAGTGCACACCAGATAGTACCTACTCTTTCTTTTAGAGTGCCCAGTCTCCTGCGGAGCCCGTCTATTCCCCATGGTCCTTACGGAGTTCCCAGCATCCACTAGGACGTCAGAGAAACATTTATGATCCATTTTAACAAATGGTTCAAAATGGGCAGCTTGAATGGCTTTCAGGACTAACACAAGTCACACGGCACTGTAGGAGGAACAACCAGAGGCTAAATGCGCTGCATAACCTGGAAAAAAAGTACGCACATCCTGTAAGTTGGTTATTTAGTTTTGGAACCCTACAGTCAATGCCGACCGTTGCTTTTCCAAGGGAGCCACCTTCAAAGCTTTATCCATTCGTGCCCGAAAGTATGCTAAGACCCCAGAACTCTGAAAGATCTAAGATCCAACCTCACTGCAAGCCTGAACATAGGCTTGCCATATTTGGTGATAAAGGCGAGCCAAGGAAGGGTTCCTTGTTCTGACCTCTGTTTAAATCACCTGTTGCAAATATCCTGTTACCTTCAGGATAAATGTATCAAGGCCATGCCATCAAAGGCAGTAGATCCAGATGTCTGTGATAACCAGGACCCTGCGTCAGTAGTTCTGGACCTTGGGAGAGCAGAAATGGAGTATCCATTGCCATTCTCTGCTGGTTTTCCTGTTTAGTTTTCTCACCACCCTGGGTAATAGAGTGATTGGAGAAACATAAAAACCAGAAGAAAGTCTCATCTCACCGATAAGACATCCACAAAGATGACTCTGGGATCCATTGTTCTTGACCCCTATGTGAGCACTTTGTTGTTCCGACAAAACTTCATGAGATATATCTCTGGCAAACACCTCAAGTTCACCGAAATCCGGAAGCCTCCGGGTGTAGAGCCCATTAATTTCCCTGAATGGTGTGTCAACTTGAGAAAGTCCGCTTCCCCATTTAGGATTCCCGGAATGAAAATAGCGGACACGGTTGAATGATGAAGTTCTGCCCATCTTAGTATGTGCTTTACCTTTTTCATTGCTTTTCGGCTGCGAGTTCCTTCCTGATGTTGAGGTACGCACATAGTCCGCACGGCACTGGACTGGTTTTCCTCGAAGACTCTCCTGTGCCTACACCGGGGTGTCCTATATGTGGCCCAAGGTTCCAACCTTTAATGGCATACAACCTACTTCTTTGGGAACACAACCTTCCTGACACTGTTCCTCAGTGTCAGGATTTTCCCAATCTGATATCAAAAGGATTTCCCTTTGTCCAGTTGGAATGCCAGTTTCCACCAGGCTGACGACCTTCTTACTTTTATCGTAAGTACCATTCCGTTTTCATTATGTGATGCATTCCATAATTACCTACAGCACCTTGTATTCCCAGGTGGTTCCTCCAAGTACCAACCCGGACAACACTGCCCATCTTCCACGATCCAATGAGATTGGGCACATTCAGTGTGGTGTGACTGTAGATTCTATTTGGTAAAATTCAGACGCTGCAGAGACGCCGAGTGGAATTGTGCATACTTCACTCTGTTGATGTAGATACCATCAAACCCATCAGCTGCCTTGTTGCGTGAATGGATCCGTTTGACTGTGTAACAAACTTGAATCCTAGACTACACCCTGGATATTTTGTTGCAAGGTAAAAATTACTTCTTGCAGACCTGATCCAGTACAGCCCCCAAGTGAATAATCCGATGTGACGGAACTGGAGACACTTCAGGCCCATTATTGATTCACTTGTGCCTCTGCATACAGGTTATTGTCTGTTGCAGAGGACGTAAGAGTAATCCCTGCGTGCCAGGATTAAAGATAGTCTAGGTATGAGAAATTTCTTAACCCCTGCTAGCGGAGATAAAATGTGCTCACCTTTATATTCCTGTTAAATACTCAGGCTAACCCAAAGAGTAAGTTCTAAACTAAAAATACTGTTGGAAGATAGCAAACCCTTAAATAACCCTGATGGACAGTGATATAGCACCTGAAGGTAAAGGTAAGCATCCTGTAGATCCAGGGGTAGCTTAATCCCCTGGCTCTATGCCAAGCATAAGGAACATAACGATTGCAAGTGCAACCGAGGTTCCAAATGTATTTGTCCAGAATTTTAAGATTGAGCATAGGCCAAAATGACCCATGTGGCTTCCGAATTTACCAGGTTGGGGTAAAAACTTTGACCTCGTTTGCAAGAGGAATTGGAATGACTATTCCTGCTGAAGCAATTTCTGAACTGTTTTGAAGCCTTGGCTGTGAAGGGGAAATCATACCTAGTACTGTGTCAGAACTGTATGCCTGAAGAAATCCCCCACCACCCAGCCTGGGTCCCTAGGCAGAGGCCCATATCATGCTACTAATGGCTTATTTTTCTACAGCACCTGTCCAGATGGTCTCGCATCCGAGTATCAACCAGGCTCAACACTGCTTATCTTCCAAACTCAAATGAGATTGGGCCTATCCAGTGTGGTGTAGCTGTAGATCCCAACCGGACTTTTGGCAGCCCCATGCCTTACTAGTCTTCCTAGAAATCAAAACAAGGGGCCGAAAAGCAGAACTGTTAAGTTTAAAACTGTATGTGGAAGAAAGTTGACCTTTTTGGAATCTGCTCCTGACTCCAGAATATCTGTTAATTCTTTACCAAAGAAAAAACTTTCCAGAAAGGACAACGATTCAGAACCTTTCCTAAATTCTGAATCGGCTTCTATATTCCAGCCAAACTGCTCTGCGAGCAGATATGATTGGGGCTAATGCCCTGGAGAAAATAATGCCCAAATCTATTGGTGCTTCTCCAGGATTATTGCACTATATCAGAATTTTGCCATTATTGAAAAGATTCTAATTCAATTGCATTAGCCCAGGCAACCACTGTCTTTGCCATTAAAGCCAAAGCCAAGGCATTGACCTATGACTGCCCTAGACAGGGAAAGCTAAGATAAAGTAGATCACTTGCATAACTACTTTAGGAGCCACCTCTTTTTAAACATCCCCAGCTGGAAGAAGGTAATTAGAATTCAATTTCTTAGGATTCTAATTTTTTTTGGGCATAGCCCCAACCTCTTCCCTGATTTCTGTCAGGTGATCTCACTCAGGACACTCAGGTTTTTAGGATGTTTAAATACAGGTGCCTAGGTTTTTAACCAGGCTCCCTCAATGCTTTATTTAACTCACCTATATTCCAGCTGAGACCTACCTCTTCTTTGTATAATGAAGTAGAATAAATTGGACTTTCATCTTCTGATGAATTCAACAATGTGTAGCCTGTGAATGTGAAGATTTCACTTACCATTGCTCTGAGAAGCTGCTGCTGGGAGTGATACACAATACGTGGATATGCATGTAATGGCTCTACCTGGTACAGGATTCTGAAGAAATTATCCATTCAGCTTATTGGATAAAATGTGTGCAAAGATAGACCAAGGAGGATACATTTGTACCTGAATCTGCCTTGTATTTCTGCTGAAGCTAAAACACTATGCACATGAATCATCCTGAACCAGATCATGAGAGGACAATACAGCTTTGTAAAACAAACATAATATGAGTGTCCTCACCTTTGCCGCTCTTATACATGATAAATAATCAGCACTTCCACAGTATACTACACAATTTTATGACTGTAATCTTTAAATGATACTCATCCGACCCTCCATGCATCAGTACTGAGGATCTGCTAGACAGACTTAACAGACATATAGTAAAGTCAGCCTAAATACTAGCAGACAGTCACATGTTCATACATTAGTATAATAAGCAATATGAGTATATCATCAACTACAAATAACATTTTATTTATGTAGGAGCAAACATTTACTGAATCATGTTTAAACAGATCTAACGTATTCAGACGCAATGCGAAAGCAACAACAGTAATGGTATACAGACTCATATGCAATAGACACTTTAACTATTCGTACTCAAAAGGTAGATAGAGACTTAGTGCTGTATTACCCGTACTCAGTAGAGTGGGATACAGGGATACTCACCCCGCTTCCAAGATCGATCATACGTTAACGAACGCTGAGTGGATCCAGACGCCAGTAGTGTACACTGCCGCTTCCTGAACCAGTGATCACAGACGCTCCGGTCACACAGCCGCCTATGCTGTGACCGGATCCCCTCGTGGTAGCGCTTAGTGAATACAGACGCTCTGGTCACACAGCTGCCTATGCTGCGACCGGATTCTCGTGGTAGTGCTCAGCGAACACAGACGCACTCGTCACACAGCCGCCTATGCTGCGACCGGGTCTCCTAGGGGTAGCGCTCAGTGAACACAGACACACCGGTCACGCAGCCGCTTATGCTGCGACTGGGTCTCCTCGTGATAGCGCTCAGTGAACACAGACGCACTGGTCACGCAGCCGCCTATGCTGCGACCGGTCCCCTCGTGGTAGCAAACAGTGAACACAGACACCCCGGTCACACAGCCACCTATGCTGCTACCGGGTCCCCTCGTCTCCTAATGTAGCTAGTAGTGCCTTAGACGGAAACGAGGAAACCGTTCATGGCGGGAGACTCGGCGGAAACTGGTCATGACCCGGTGGGAGGGGCGGCCAGGAGAGCGTCTGACTCCCCACTGCTGACATCAACCCTAGGGATTACAGCCTCATGCTATTCCTGGTGCCTATGATCCCGAAGGCCTAGCGCTGGAGCACCCGTGGTGGCGGCGTGTCAGCTACTGTTTGGTAGTCTCCTCCCATATCAGTGCGGCTGTGTCTGTATTCCCTGCATGCTATGCTACCTTCTCCCCGTGCTCCGGCCACAGCCTGGTAACGTCTGATGGACCTGCTAGTATATCAGACACAGACGCCCGCCGAAACAGCACTGTACTCATGGGTAAGCGTTGTTGCGACCCGGCGGAGAGTTTTTGGAGCAACTCTTTCCATTATGCGTATAAGACGCTGTTTAGAAAGATCACTCAAAAATTAGTAAGACTATAAAAATAAAATAAGAAAGCTTGGGGCTGCTAAAAAAACCAGCAGTCCTCTGACAATGGTCCAGCTCCTGCCGCACCAAACAAAAAACTGATTTGCCTGAGCCAGGGGGCGGGGATATATGGGCGGGCCCGGTGCATCCTGGGAGGCCAGAAAGCTTTTGATCGATTGGTGCCAATCCGTTGACGCTCCATCATATCCCATTGTTATCCTGTGGATAACCTGTGGACCCTGCCGGAGAAAGGGCCAATTTGCTTTTCAGAGTTTGACTTTCTAATCTTAATAGATGATCCCTATCCATTCTCACCACATCATCATAGGCCTGTATCCAATGACCTGCAATAATCTACCACACAGCAAAAATGGGCATTTAGTGCCATTTTTGCCCTATGGTAAAATACCCTACATCGCAATGAAACACATATGTATGCGGCTTTTTGCAGAATCTGTGTGTTTCTGCTGCAGTGATCACGGTTTTGAAGGATAGTCATCGGGGTTTTGGTGTTACCTGCCTAAAACCCCAGATTAGTGCCGGTGGTCAGGGCAAATAGGATAGCCCCTGGGGGATCCCTTAGCCGTGATAATTTACTATGGCTAATTGGATACATCGCAAAATCTTCCCTCATATGCACAAGGATGTAATTAAGTCAGATCGCTGGAAGTGCGGGATGCCAGCCGATCTCGGATGTTTTGTGTTTTTTTTTTTTTTTAAATAGGCAAAGATTTACAAGGCAAAACCATGCCTTGTAAGTGATTGCTGCTTTGGAAAAAAAAAATACAAAAAGTCTGAGCTTGTCCATCATCCCGCACCTCCAGCAATCTCAACCTCCATTAAATCCTGCCACAGAAGTTCATATTTTGGGTAGTTATTGTTTTCTAAAGTCTTCAACCTATTACTTTAGGAAAAAGTCTGCAACATTTAAATATGCTCGAACGTTTAAAGCAAATAAATTGTATATACAGTAATTTTTCTGAAATGGAAAAAAAAATATCAATCTTTATATAAAGTAATGATTTTATTTTTTGTCCTTACCTGTAAAATCCGTTTCTCTGAGTGCATAGGGGACACAGGGATCACTATGGGGTATATATGGGAAGATAACCTGGGCACCAAACAGTTAAATCACTTTACCCAGCAGCACAGGCTCTCTCCCCTTTTATACCCCAACCCCAGCTCAGACATCCTGTTTAGTGAACAAGCCCAAGGCAAGGAGCAGGAGAAAGGAGAAGGAAGACACACACACATCAAACATACATTGCGATGGAGAAAAGGGGAACCTGTAGGAGAAACAATACAACGCCGCAAGCCAGGTGCATCAGGGTGGGCGCCCTTTGACCCCCATGAACTCGGCGAAAAGGATTTTACAGGTAAGGTGATGCTCTTGTGCTGTGCCGAGAACCCTAAGGCCAAAGCACGCATCTGCAGAGGCAACAGTGTCAAAGGAATAAAATTTGATGGATGTATGAACAGAGGACCCTGTTGCGGCCTTACAAAGTGGATCCATGGAGGCGCCTCGTTCAGCTGCCCAAAAAGTGCCCACAGCCCTGGTGAAATGAGCACGGATGGAGGCCGGGACCAAACATTTAGTTTGTTGAATAGTCTGGCGGAGCTACCTGGCCAAAGTCTATTTAGTGGCCGGCCAGTCCTGTTTGTTGAACTCATAGAGGACAAAAAGAGAACCAGATTTGTGAAAGTTCCGAGTTCTGTCCACATAAATCCGGAGGGCTCGCACAATGTCAAAGGACCTGCTCTACAGAAGCATCAGGCACCTGAAAGGATAGAACCACAATCTCCTGATTGATGTGGAACCAGGTACAAACTCTGGAAGATTACCCAAGCGCATGCGAAGGACAGTTTGGTCTGGACGGAAAAGAAGAAAAGTACAGCGCCATGATAAAGGTGCTCAAATCAGAGAATTGTCGTGCCAAAGCAACCACAAGGAGAAACACAGTCTTCCACGTAAGCCAGCGAAGGTCAACAGTAGAAACGGGTTTACATGGTGCCGACTGTAACACCCTTAGGGCTAGAGGCAAGTTCCATAGAGACGCCGGTGGAACAAAGGAAGACTGCACATGGAGAACCCCCTGCAGAAAGGTCTGCACATCAGGCAGAAGCACCACCTTATGCTGGAAAAGGACGTAACATGCCAAAATCTGTACTTTGAGTGAGGAAAAATGGAGTTCCAAAGTCCAGACCTGACTAGAGAAAAGACAGGACTCTAAAGAGATGAAAACATCTGGGGCTGAAACCTCGAGTTGCACACCAATCAAAATAGTCTTCCCTACCCTGTGGTAGATCCGAATGGAGGAAGGCTTCCCCGTGTTAAGCAGGTTGCGGATCATGGACGAAGAGAATCCTTTAGCTCTTAGGACTAAAGAGCCACCCTGTCAAAGCGAGACAGGCCAGATCTGGGATGCAAGACAGGAGGTCGGGCCAGAGAGGGAGAGGTCTCGGGCTGTCTATGGACAGATTTTAAAGATCTGTGTACCAGGCTATGCATGGCCAATCCGGAGGGATGAAGATCACTCTGCTGCCCTTCAATTTCAACTTGCAAAAAACGCACAGTATCATAGAGGTTGGAGGTATTAATCTATGTAGATAAGTGGAAAACTCCACCAAAATCAGATCTCTGGTGCGAGAGCAGTACCTTAGCAGCTTATGATTGTACTGGGAGGCCATGTCGATGTCCGGACAGCACCAATGCTGAACGAGCAGACAAAAGACCACTGGCTGGGTAGACCATTCCCCCTGCATGGATGACCTATCAGCTTAGAAATTCAGCTTCCCAGTTCTGAACTGGGACTTTATACTGCTGACAGAGCCGTGAGATAGTGCTCTGCTCACTGAAGAATGAAACACCTCTCACTGCACCTCAACTGCCTCCCTGATGTTTTATCTAGGCGACTGTTGTCGCAATGTTGACTGAACTTTTACCAGACTGGACCGTGCCTATGACAGAGAGTTTTGTACCCCACTCCAGAGTTTGATGGGGAGTCTGATTTCCTGAGGCATCCAGTGGCATGCATTGGTGGTGAGAAGGACCCAGTCATGGATCCAAAAGGGGCAACCCTGGTCTACATGGGACCGGTGGAGCCACTGCAAGAGAGCGACATACGTTGCGAGGGAAAACAATTGTATACACATTGAGATGCTGAGTGGATCAGTTCCACCTGGCAAATATCTCAAACTGCAAGGAAGGCGCGCATATTCCACCAACTCGAAGGTGGAAACACTTTCCTCTGGACCTGCATACACGAGCAGATGGAGAATCTATGCCTAAGGTATCACATTAGCCACTAATAGATCTATAATGTTTTCCAATATAAAAGTTTGGTCTTTTTGGGACATTTTCCTATGCTTTTGCTGGCTAGAACGATCGTGTGATTGCCTTTATTAACTATTTGTAATAGGAAAGGTGCGAAAAATGGGAGCGCGCAGGCTGCGATAACCTAATATTTCGGGAGATCATGGTCCCAAGGCTGAGGAGAAAGTGCATCAGTACAGCTTTTGCAGTTGTGCAGCACAGTAGTTCCCTCCTCTCTGGGCACCTTGCTCTTGGAAGACATCTTAAAGAATTCCAAGAAAACGTTCCACACCAAAGTTCATAAGGAAACAAATGGTGGACAATTTTACGCGTAAAGCATTGAATGTAAAAGTGTCACAGTTATAGAAATAAGTGGGGCTACAACACTGTATATGTTAACAGCTGAATGTGAACACTAATAGACATACAGTATCAGCATTCAAACAAATAGTGGTAACACAGGAAAAAAAAAAGCAGCACAGTAGTGAAATTTAGAGCCAACAAAAGTACACCAATACACTTAGGGCCTAATTCAGATCTGATAGCAGCAGCAAATTTGTTTGGAAATGGGCAAAACCATGTGTACTGCGGGGGGGGGGGGGGGGGGGGCAGATATAACATGTGCAAAGAGTTACATTTGGGTGGGTTATATCGTTTCTGTGCAGGGTAAATACTGACTGCTTTATTTTTGCACTGCAATTTAGATTTCAGTTTGAACGCACCCCACCAAATCTAACTCTCTCTGCACATTATATCTGCCCTCCCTGCAGTGCACATAGTTTTGCCCATTTGCTAACAAATTTGTTGCTGCGATCAGGTCTGAATTACGCCCTTAGGGCAGTATCCTATTACCCGCAGTATCACATCGGGCACGAAAAATGGCAGTTTTTAAGTTTTTTTAAAATTGTTTATGGGCTATCCTATTAGATCGCCCCTAAAAAAAGAAAAATAAACCTCTCTCCTCCGGGAACTGTCCGAAGCTGTCTCCCGGTGTAGTACACAAAAGCCCCGATAAGCCGCAGCTCGGGGCTAATAGAATAGCCCAGGGCAATATCATTACCCGGGGTAATGTACCACAGGTAATAGGATACCGCCCTTAAAATCAAACAGGCACACAGAACGTTCCATGCAGAAATAGCAACAGATTGCTCAACAAACCAGCTCCAACAGGAGACGAAGGAGACAAAAGGTATAACCTGACCATGGGGTGGGGAATACAGGGAGGCAGGAGCCTGTGTCTCTTTCAGGGTCAGCAGAGGCAGGTGTGAAAATGGCTGCTCAGCGTCAGCCTGTGGGAGGTGAGAGAGGAGAAACCCTTTTCGCAGGTAGCCTGAGATAGGGGATGCGCAAGGGGAAGAGCTAATGGGAGAAGCTATTCTCCCCCTCTGGCAATCCCCAGGGGCATAGCCGTTACAATAATTATAGTGCCCGTATGCCCTGGTGGTCTAGCGGTGGTGCGGAGAAGACCTGGCCCCGACCTGCTAGTAGCGTCCCATGCCAGCAGTAACAGCCACAATGATAGCAGCTTACTGCAAGCAGGGAGCTGCCTTAGCTGATCACTGTGGTGCCGGCTGCTGCTCTCTAGTGTGCTGTGGAGCCTGGCTGGGGTGACTAGTTGCTCGAGCCAAAAATAGGGGAAATATTGGAGCGGCGGGTGGGTGGTGTGTCAGAGATGCAGCTCTGACTATAAAGTGAAAGTAAAACATAAAAAAATAAAAAATTGTGGGACTAAACAGGAGCCACCCTGACCAGCGTGCCCTTGCTATAGGCACCAAACTAAAACTGGAAGCCTGAGCTTGGAGTGGGGTATAGGGAGTCTGTGCTGCTGGGTAAAGATTGAACCTATTGGTGCTTATGCTAGCTCACCATCAATACTCCAGTTGTGATCCCTGTGTCACCCATGGATGAATGAGAAAAAATGTTTTGGTTTTATGACCCCCAGCAAAACCTTTTTCTATATGAGCTATTGAAACAGTAGCAGCTTTTTGACTACAGATTTTTAAGATGTAATTCTTGTCCAGGGAAAGTGTAGCACTAGATAAGGAATGTCAAACTCAAAATCCCAACTGGGCTGAATAATCAAGGTCTAAGTCTTGTGTGGGCCGCAAGAAAAAAGAAAAACCAACGTTAAAGTATAATCAAATACATGTCAAGTATTGCAAAGAAAACATTTACTTTAATGTAGTGGTGCAAGTAGGAAAAATTTCTTAGAGGTACTGTGTGCCCACGCCGAAAGCGCGTGTGCCCAAAAAAATGGGTGTGTGATACACATATGGGGGCCAGATACACCCTTGCCACCAATAGTGCCAGATATACATATGCCCGCACAGTGAAAGATACACATATACTCCCTGTGCCAGATAACACACATCCCTCCGCAGTGCCAGATACACATATGCCCCCACAGTGAAAGATACACATATGCAGGGGAAGCAACGATATACATTTAAACTTAATTTACTTTTATTTGGCTGACTGTGGCTGGCGGCATCTTCGTTGCTCCAGGGACGCAGGTACAGTCTTCATATGGCTCCTCTGCATACTGCTGAGCACTCTCTTCTTGCATGCAGAATGGGGGGGGGTTATACTCTATACTGCCTGCCTGGAGCAGCTTGGGGCCAGGTGCGGGTTGCAGGGTCTGTCGCTTGTGTGGAGAGGGTGGAGACTGAGAAAATGCCCTTCAGGCACCGAAGTCGCCACTGTGTACTCGCCGGCTCCGCCGCCGCATAAGCAGCGACGTGATGACGTCTCATACATGTAAGCAGCGTGACAGTTGCTGGGTACCGCTGCAGTATGTTATAGAATAGCGACGTCCGGCCCGTGCTGTCTCCGAATCTCCCTTGGTCCCACCCTCTTTTCTTTGCGCCGCCTCCTGCACGGTGTGGACCAAGGGAGATCTGGAGACAGCACGGGCCGGACGCCACTATTCTATAACATACTGCAGCGGTACCCTGCAACTGGCACGCCGCTTACATGTATGTGATATGCAGCCGGTGCTCTGGACTGGCATACATAGGCTGGGGGCCAGTCCTGTGCGCGGGCCGCAAAAGTAGGCAGTAAGGGCCACATGCGGCCCGCAGGCCGCGAATTTGACATGTCTGCACTAGATTTAATGACTGCAGAAACAAAATACCATTCACACAGTCCATTGCAAACATACATCCTCTATTTATTGTTTCCCTTTGACATGATTACTACAGCTGCCTGCAGCCTGGTTACATCAGCTAGAGACTGAATCATGCACAGAGCCAACACTTGCAGAGAACCAACAAAATTTAAATTAAAACATGAATAGAGTTGACCAGACAGTCCCAAGAGTAATCAATTATTCTACAGGAGGAGAGATCTCCAAAAAGCTTACGGTGCCATGTTGTAATTGCAAACATACTTGTTTGCATATGTTGAACTTAATATACATCACCGAAGGTACTTGAATTATCCTTTAACTAATGCTGTTCAACATTAAATTACAGTATGGAATATTTAAAAAAATATGTGACCTATCATGAAGTAGTTATGATCTTTTATTGAGCCTATGTGGTCAGACTGATGAAACAGGCAATAAATAGGTGATTTTTTTTTTTTTAAGTGTTACTGCAAATTTGCATTTCCACAGTAAGAATGTAGTAAAAGACAAAGCAAAAAATAAAATAAATGTAGTAAACAATTGTCCGTTAGATGCAGGTTGAAGTGTTGTAGCTGCAGGGTCATGTGATCATTGGGAATCCCCATGGGAAGACTTTGGCTGGTGAAAGTTGATCATTTTACTACAGCAAGAACTCAGAGTAGGTTATAAAAACCTAAAGGTGTGCATCACAGCAAAACCAGACACTGTACAATACCAGGTGCAATCTCGTTCTGTTGAGGAAGAGTTGTTTTCTAAGTTTAATAATACTCTTGTGCATGTACAGCATTGTTCAAAACATCAGGATGGGGAATGCTTTAGTCTGTAATGTGATTTTTATGGAAATCAAAAGTTATAAGGAAAAATCAAGGCCTCAGGCTGTATAGAATAAATGGGTGTACTACATTATGCCGGCTCTTGGGATCACGGCGCCCAGGCAGTGGGGAGAGCGCAAAAGAGGCCCTTGCAGGCTCACTGCGCTCACCACGGGCACGGTGGCATGTTACGCTATTTATTCTCCCTCCAGGGTTGTCGTGGACACCGCAAGAGGGAGAATAGTTGTCAATATGTCAGCTATCAGGATTCCGGCGCCGGTATACTGAGTGCAGGGATCCTGTCAGCCGGCATGTCAAATGCCTCTCGAGATAAACATAGGACCAAAAGACAGAACAAAAAAAAAAAAAAGTGTGTACGATAATTTGAACCACCAAATAATCTAGCCAGATTTATTCCAGAAACACCTGTCCTAAAATTGAAAGTTTAGAGCTAAATGGTTGACTAGGACAACGAAGCAGCGATGTGCGTTTGAGGTTTGTTCTGTTCTGTACTCTAGAAGGAAACAAATCCTGTTGGCTTTGATCTTGAGTGGCTTCTTTTCTGACCTCCTCCTTTGCTTTTCCAAAGAAGAATTCTCTCACCAGGTCTTCTACTTCCCACTTCTCCGTATTATGCTTCTTACAGCAATGCAGTGCTGCTGGGTCAATTGGATGGGCTTCTGTATTAAACACATAGCCACCAGCCCCAAGTATACATTCCCCGTAGGGAGTCACAACTAGGTCAAATTCTGAACCATCGTTGTGGATGAAGTTATCCGGATCAAACAACAGATAGAGATATTTGATTGTCTCTGCTACAAAGAAAGATTCCATACGATTGTCTAATTTGTGATCCCGGACATCCTTAATCTAAAAGAGAAAAACAAAATGTAACATGAATACATAAGGCTTAACCACATAAAGAAAAAAAAAAAAAAAAAAGTCTGCTGTCCGAATAGCGCTACTAAAAATACAATAGCTGTAGCCATAAAGAAAATAAGATTTTACTCACCGGTAAATCTATTTCTCGTAGTCCGTAGTGGATGCTGGGGACTCCGTAAGGATCATGGGGAATAGACAGGCTCCGCAGGAGACTGGGCACTCTAAGAAAGATTTAGTACTACTGGTGTGCACTGGCTCCTCCCTCTATGCCCCTCCTCCAGACCTCAGTTAAGGAAACTGTGCCCGGAAGAGCTGACATTACAAGGAAAGGATTTTGGAACCCAGGGTAAGACTCATACCAGCCACACCAATCACACCGTATAACTTGTGATAAACTTACCCAGTTAACAGTATGAACAAACAACAGAGCATCAACCAATGGATGCCAACATAACTTAACCCTTTAGTAAGCAATAACTATATACACGTATTGCAGAAAGTCCGCACTTGGGACGGGCACCCAGCATCCACTACGGACTACGAGAAATAGATTTACCGGTGAGTAAAATCTTATTTTCTCTAACGTCCTAGTGGATGCTGGGGACTCCATAAGGACCATGGGGATTATACCAAAGCTCCCAAACGGGCGGGAGAGTGCGGATGACTCTGCAGCACCGAATGGGCAAACACAAGGTCCTCCTCAGCCAGGGTATCAAACTTGTAGAATTTTGCAAAGGTGTTTGAACCCGACCAAGTAGCAGCTCGGCAAAGCTGTAATGCAGAGACCCCTCGGGCAGCCGCCCAAGAAGAGCCCACCTTCCTTGTGGAATGGGCATTCACTGATTTTGGATGCGGCAATCCAGCCGCAGAATGTGCCTGCTGAATCGTGTTACAGATCCAGCGAGCAATAGTTTGCTTTGAAGCAGGAGCACCCAGCTTGTTGGATGCATACAGGATAAACAGCGAGTCAGTCTTCCAGACTCCAGCCGTTCTGGTTACCTAAATCTTCAAAGCCTGGACTACGTCAAACAGCTTGGAATCCTCCAAGTCACAAGTAGCCGCAGGCACCACAATAGGTTGGTTCAAATGAAAAGATGACACCAGCTTTGGCAGAAATTACGGACGAGTCCGCAATTCTGCCCTGTCCATATGGAAAACCAGATAGGGGCTTTTACATGACAAAGCCGCCACTTCTGACACACGCCTAGCCGAAGCTAAGGCCAACAGCATGACCACTTTCCACGTGAGATACTTTAGCTCCACAGTCTTAAGTGGCTCAAACCAGTGGGATTTCAGGAAACCCAACACCACGTTAAGATCCCAAGGTGCCACCGGTGGCACAAAAGGGGGCTGAATATGCAGCACTCCCTTAACAAACGTCTGAACCTCAGGCAGTGAAGCCAGTTCTTTTTGAAAGAAAATGGATAGGGCCGAAATCTGGACCTTTATGGACCCTAATTTTAGGCCCATAGTCACACCTGACTGTAGGAAGTGCAGGAATCGACCCAGCTGGAATTCCTCTGTAGGGGCCTTCCTGGCCTCACACCAAGCAACATATTTTCGCCATATACGGTGATAATGCTTTGCCGTCACGTCCTTCCTAGGCTTTATCAGCGTAGGAATAACTTCATCCGAAATGCCTTTTTCCGCTAGGATCCGGCGTTCAACCGCCATGCCGTCAAACGCAGCCGCGGTAAGTCTTGAAACAGACAGGGCCCTTGTTGCAACAGGTCCTGTCTGAGAGGCAGAGGCCATGGGTCCTCTGTGAGCATTTCTTGCAGTTCCGGGTACCAAGTCCTTCTTGGCCAATCCAGAACAATGAGTATTGTTCTCACTCCTCTTTTTCTTACAATTCTCAGCACCTTTGGTATGAGAGGAAGAGGAGAAAACACATAGACCGACTGGAACACCCACGGTGTTACTAATTCGTCCAAAGCTATCGCCTGAGGGTCCCTTGACCTGGCGCAATACGTTTTTAGCTTTTTGTTGAGGCGGGACGCCATCATGTCCACCTGTGGCAGTTCCCATCGATTTGGAATCTGCGTGAAGACTTCCTGATGAAGTCCCCACTCTCCCGGGTGGAGGTCGTGCCTGCTGAGGAAGTCTGCTTCCCAGTTGTCCACTCCCGGAATGAACACTGCTGACAGTGCGCTTACGTGATTCTCCGCCCAGTGAAGAATTCTGGTGGCTTCTACCATCGCCACCCTGCTCCTTGTGCCGCCTTGGCGGTTTACATGAGCCACTGCGGTCTGACTGGATCAGAACCAGTTGCTCGCGAAGCAGGGTCTCCGCTTGACTTAGGGCGTTGTATATGGCCCTTAGTTCCAGGATATTGATGTGAAGGCAAGTCTCCTGCCTTGACCACAGCCCTTGGAAATTTCTTCCCTGTGTGACTGCCCCCCACCCTCGGAGGCTTGCATCCGTGGTCACCAGGACCCAGTCCTGAATGCCGAATCTGCGACCTTCGAGAAGGTGAGCACTCTGCAGTCACCACAGGAGAGACACCCTGGCTCTGGGGGATAGGGTGATTAACCGATGCATCCGAAGATGTGATCCGGACCACTTGTCCAGTAAGTCCCATTGGAAGGTCCTCCTATGGAACCTGCCGAAGGGAATGGCCTCGAATGATGCCACCCTCCTTCCCAGGACTCGAGTGCAGTGATGCACTGACACCTGTTTTGGTTTTAATAGATTCCTGACCAGTGTCACGAGCTTCTGAGCTCTCTCTATCGGGAGATAAACCCTTTTCTGGTCTGTGTCTAGGATCATGCCTAGGAGAGGCAGATGAGCTGTAAGAACCAACTGCGACTTTGGAATATATAGAATCCAGCCGTGTTGCCGTTTCACTTCCAGAGAAAGTGATACGCTGTTCAGCAACTGCTCTCTTGATCTCGCTTTTATGAGGAGATCGTCCAAGTACGTGATAATAGTGACACCTTGCTTCCGCAGGAGCACCATCATTTCCGCCATAACCTTGGTGAATATTCTCAAGGCCGTGGAGAGACCAAACGGCAACATATGAAATTGGTAATGACCATCCCGTACCGCAATTCTGAGGTACGCCTGATGAGGTGGATAAATGGGGACATGAAGGTATGCATCCTTTATGTCCCGAGTCACCATAAAATCTCCCCCTTTCAGGCTTGCAATAACCGCTCTTAGCGATTCCATCTTGAACTTGAACCCTTTCAGGTATATGTTCAGGGATTTTAAATTCAATATGGGTCCGACCGAACCGTCTGGTTTCGGGACTACAACATGGTCGAATAATAACCCCCTCCTTGTTGAAGGAGGGGAACCTTGACCACCACCTGTTGAAGATACAATTTATGATTTGCTGTTAACATTGTTTCCCTCTCGTGGGGGGAAGCCGGCAGGGCCGTCGGTGAGGGGGCATCTTCTCAAAGTCCAGCTTGTATCCCTGAGACACAATATCTATTGCCCAGGGATCTAACAGGGAGTGAACCCACTTGTGGCTGAACTGGCGAAGGCGTGCCCCCACCGGGCCTAGCTCCGCCTTGCGGTGGATTTTTGTAGAGGCCGGGGAGGACTTCTGTTCCTGAGAACTAGCTGTGTTGTGCAGCTTCTTTCCTGTGCCCCCGCCTCTGGCAAGAAAGGACGCACCTCGGACTTTCTGGCTTCTTTATTCGAAAGGCTGCATTTGATAATGTCGTGTTTTCCTAGGCTGTGCAGGAATATAAGGCAAAATATCAGAATTACCAGCTATAGCTGTGTAGACCAGGTCCGAGAACCCTTCTCCACACAATCCTCAGCCTTCCACATGCCTCTTAAGTCGGCATCATCTGTCCATAGCATATTCTACAGGACACGTCAAGCAGAAATCGACATAGCTTTGGCTATCTCTTTGGGCATGTTTATATATATATATATATATATATATATATATATATATATATATATATATATATATATATATATATATATATATATATATATATATCTCTATCACTTAAGACAGCATCTTTAATATATATATATGTATATGCATACTAGGGTCTCAATCTCTGCTGATAAGGTACCTGTCCACGCTGCCACAGCGCTATAAACCCATGCCGACACAATCGCCGGTCTGAGTAGTATACTAGAATGTGCACGCTATCTGCAGGATCCCTGAGAATAGCTAGTGCTACCTTCTGTGCAAACAGGACACCCTAGGGGAAGATTCCCAACACATCCTGGCCCTAGTGGGGAAAGGATACTGCCTGAGAATTTTTTGTGGGAAGCTGCAGTCTCTTGTCTGCAGATTCCCGCTCTTTTTCCTCATGAGAGGAGGGAAATTTACCTCAGCTTTCTTCCCCTTAACATGTGTACCCTTGTGTCAGGGACAAATGAGTCATCAGTGATATGCAAATCATCTTTTATTACAATAATCATATATTGAATACCTTTCAGCCATCTTGGCTGTAACTTTGCATTATCGTAGTCGACACTGGAGTCAAACTCCCTGTCGATATCAGTGTTTATTATTTTGGATAGTGAGCATTGTGAGAGACTGAAGGTCTCTGTGACACAGGGACAGACATGGGTAGATTTCCTGGCTGTTCTCCAATCACTTGTGCAATAAATTCACCTCAGCACTTATACATATCCAAACAGGTGTCGGCGTTGTCGACGGAGAACCTCTCACACACATATTTGCTCCATCTCCTCCTTAGGGGAGCCTTTTACCTCAGACATGTCGACACACACGCACCGACACACCACACACACAGGGGATGCTCTATTTGAAGACAGTTCCCCCACAAGGCCCTTTGGGGAGACAGAGAGAGAGTATGCCAGCACACACCCCAGCGCTATATGACCCAGGAATCACACAGTAACTTAGTGTTAAGCCAGTAGCTGCTGTATATATTGTTTTTACGCCAAAGTTATGTGCCCCCCTCTCTTTTACACCCTCTCTATCGTGCAGGGATAAGCCTGGGGAGCTTCCTCTCAGCGGAGCTGTGGAGAGAAAATGGCGCTGGTGAGTGCTGAGAAAGAAGGCCCCGCCCCCTCAGCGGCGGGCTTCTCCCGCGATTTTGTGTAAAATTAATGGCGGGGGCTCATGCATATAAGTGTCCAACTGTATATATGCTGCTTTTGCCAGGAGGTACTTAATT